>NW_028225186.1:7770896-7835896 GCF_052327205.1 Somniosus microcephalus | reverse complement strand
TTAGTAACCTTATCATAATGGATCCTCTGGAGAAGGTTGGTCATAATATGATAAAATTTCATGTTACTTTTGAGAATGATGCTGTTAAGTCAGAAACTAGGGGCTTAAATTTAAACAAAGTGAATTATGGAGTTATAAGGGGCGAGTTGGCTAAGGCAGATTGTGAAATTAGATTACAATATATAACTGTACATAAGCAATGGCAAACATTTAAAGAAATAATTCAGAATTCTCAACGAATATACATTCCCTTGAGGAATAAAAACTGTTGTGTTTTAAGTTTTGCTTCAATTAAGTTTGTCCCAGTTCCCGGGTGTTACCTGAAGGGGGTGCTGGGGGGCTCGGTTTTACTTTGTCTTTCACTTTCAGTTTCTGGTTCTGCCATGCAGACAATGTGTTGTAATATCCACCCATTTACTCAGTAAATAGTAAAAGGTACATTCCGTCTCCTCTATTCATTACTGTTCGGTCAAGATGCAATACTGGTGACAAGGCGGCTGTTGAACTCTCTAGAAGGACGGAGATAGACATGCGAACCTACAGCCGTGACATTGGAAATTGCGACGAGCGGGCCACTCAGCTAGCAACATCAACGGCATTTTGAAAGTTGGCTAGCTGCGACGTAGATGGTGGACAGAGTATTGTGCGGGCCAGGCAACTACCATGAGTGTAGCTACCATAAATCTGGCCGGAGGAGAAAAAGATTGAAAAAAAAAGAAAAAAGTCCGTGGATCTTAAAGCGACAGTGCACATTAAAATTATGACGACCGTGGGACGTATTGAAGAGTTCTCTGGGGATAAGGACAGTTCATGGGAGGAATACGCAGAAAGACTGGGGTGTTTCTTTGAGGCCAATAATATTGACAAAGAAGAGAAGAAGCGCTCAGTGTTGATAAGTGTATGCGGAGCTGCTACTTACTCCATCCTGCGTTCATTGGTGGCTCCTCGTAAACCTAGTGAGGTGGATTATGCTGATTTGATTGAGAAGCTGCAGAAACATTTTAACCCAAAACCCTCAGAGATTGTGCAGCGTTTCCATTTTCACAATTGTAAACAACAGCCTGGACAATCTATTTCAAGTTACATTGCTGAGTTGAGGAAACGCTCATTACATTGTAAAGTTGGTGACCATTTAGACAATATGCTCCGTGATCGGATTGTATGTGGAGTGCTGGACTCGGCATTGCAGAGACAGCTGTTAGCAGAGAAGGCCCTGTGTTCTGACTGGCCGAGGAGAAGGCTTAAGCAGCAGAGGCTGCATCGATAAACACACGTATGCTCCGTACAGAGGCAGCACCATCTCAGGCCGCCGAGGAGGTGCACAAGACCACACACGCAGCTGCTGCTGTGAGAGACATGGAGGCAACTAAAGAGACAGAATGAAAATGTTTCCGCTGTGGGGCTCTCCATGGTTCCACGACATGCAAATTTTTATCAGCGGTATGTCATTTCTGTAAGAAAAGAGGACATATAGCTCGTGTCTGCATGAAGAAAGCTCAGGCTGCTGCAGCAGAGCCAAAACAAGCATCGCAGACACATACCCTGGCACTGGAGGACAACGATGAGTACACAGTGTATACCACGGAAGCTGAGCAGCTACCCCACAGACGGTGGGGATACACAGCAAATGTGATCATGAATGGGGCACCACTCTGCATGGAGGTGGATTCAGGCTCAGCGTGTTTGTTGATAAGTGAAGAGACTTACAATAGGCTGTGGCCAAGTGAACCCCCGGCGATGGCTCAGGTCAGTGGCGTGCTACGGCAGTGGTCCCAAGATCAACTCCAGGTGCTGGGTATGATTCATGTGGAAGTTAAGTATCAGGCAGTCAAGGACACACTTCCACTTTATGTGGTGGCGGGGCAGGGCACAAGCCTGCTGGGCAGAGATTGGTTTGAGCCCCTCGGTATTGAAGTGACAGGAGTAAACACGGTGCAGCGACAGCCCATAATGCCTATGTTGGAGAACTGTGAAGAGGTTTTTGGTGATTTTGGGGCCTGTCGGGGACCGTCAGTCTCAATCGAAGTGGACCCGGGGTAGAGCCTAAGTTCTTCAAGGCGCGACCAGTTCCTTTTGCGTTGCGCAAGAACGTGGATGAGGCCCTGGATAAGCTGGTGAACCAAGGGGTTCTCTTGCCAGGAGAGCACCGAGGCGGAGTACAAAAGGAGGAGCGAGGTGAGGCCCGAACAGATCGGACAAGGAGAGCACCGAGGCCGGGTATAAAAGGAAGAGCGAGGCGAGGCCCTACCAGATCGGAGCAGGAGAGCACCGAGGCCGGGTATAAAAGGAGGGGCGAGGCGAGGCCCGACCAGCTCGGACCAGGAGAGCACCGAGGCCGGGTATAAAAGGAGGAGCGAGGCGTGGCCCGACCAGATCGGAGCAGGAGAGCACCGAGGCCGGGTATAAAAGGAGGGGCGAGGCGAGGCCCGACCAGATCGGACCAGGAGAGCACCGAGGCCGGGTATAAAAGGAGGAGCGAGGCGAGGCCCGACCAGATTGGACCAGGAGAGCACCGAGGCCGGGTATAAAAGGAGGAGTGAGGCGAGGCCCGACCAGATCGGACCAGGAGAGCACCGATGCCGGGTATAAAAGGAGGAGCGAGGCGAGGCCCGACCAACTCAGATGCGGGGAGAGAGGTAAAAAGTAATCAGAGTGTGACGTCACCAGGGAGCAGGCAAGTGATTGGTTGGTGTATTTCTCTTTTTTAAACTTTAACTCTGTGGTTTATAGTTGCTAAGGTCTTTTCTGGTGTAGCGGGGACTGTTGGTGAGTGATACAAGCGCCTTAGAGTTTATCTTTAATTTTGATAGTGAATTTATTTAAATTAATTAAAGGGTATGTCATGCCAGGAGTACCCAGCCCCGTGTTATGCTCCTCTTGATCTATGTGGGAATTCAGGGACACTGCCGGTGTCCCTGATGACCACGTGTGCCAGAAATGCATCCAGCTGCGGCTACTAGCAGACTGCATTGCGGTGCTGGAGCTGTGGATGGATGGGCCTTGGAGCATTCACGATGCTGAGAGGGTCGTGGATAACACGTTTGATGAGGTGGTCACACCGCAGGTAAGGGCTGCACAGGCAGAAGGGAAATGGGTGACCATCCGGCAGAGCAGTAGAGGCAGGCAGGTAGTGCAGGGGACCTCTGTGGCCATTCCCCTCTCAAACAGGTATACCGATTTGGATACTGTTCAGGGGGATGACTTACCAGAGGAAGGCAGCAGCAGCCAACTTCCCGGCACCAGGGGTGCTTCTGCTGCTCAGGAATGGAGGAAAAAGAGTGCGAGAGCAATAGTGGTGGGGGATTCTATCGTAAGGGGAACAGATAGGCGTTTCTGTGGCCGTAGACGTGACTCCAGCATGGTTTGTTGCCTCCCTGGTGCCAGGGTCAAGGATGTCACTGAACGGCTGCAGGGCATTCTGAAGGGGGAGGGTGAACATTCAGAGGTCGTGGATCACATTCGGGCCAATGACATGGGTAGGAAGAGGGATGAGGTCCTGCAGCAAGAATTTAGGGAGCTAGGTAGCAGATTAAAGAGCAGGACCTCAAAGGTTGTAATCTCTGGATTACTCCCGGTGCCACGTGCTAGTGAGTGTAGGAATAGGAGGATAGAGCAGATGAATGCGTGGCTAAAGAGTTGGTGCAGGAGGGAGGGCTTTAGTTTCCTCGATCACTGGGCCTGCTTCTGGGGAAGGTGGGACTTGTACAAGTAGGACGGGTTGCACCTGAACCAGAGCGGGACAAATATCCTTGCGGGGAGGTTTGCTAGCACTGTTCGGGGGGGGTTTAAACTAAAATGTCAGGGGTTTGGGAACCTGAGCAGGGAGACAGAGGAAAGGGAAACAGGGTTAAAAGCAACAGATAGGAAGGAGAAAAACAAAAGTGGCAGTCAGAGAAATCAACGGTTTAAATCAAATGTAGCCACAGTAAATATTAATTCTAATAGGTCTAAGAGCGTTAAAAAAACAAGCCTGAAGGCTTTGTGTCTTAATGCGAGGAGCATTTGTAATAAGGTGGACGAATTGGCTACGCAAATAGAGGTAACTGAATATGATTTGGTTGGGATTACGGAAACGTGGCTCAAGGATGGCCAAGACTGGGAACTCAACATCCAGGGGTATTCGATATTCAGGAAAGATAGGCAAAAAGGAAAGGGAGGTGGGGTAGCATTACTGGTTAAAGAAGGGATTAATACAATTGTAATGAAGGATATTAGCTCTGATGATGTGGAATCTGTATGGGTAGAATTGAGAAATACTAAGGGGAAAAAAACATTAGTGGGAGTGGTATATAGACCTCCCAACAGTAAGGCGGAGGTTGGGGATGGCATGAAAAGGGAAATTAAAGAAGCGTGCAATAAGGGCACAGCAGTCATCATGGGTGACTTTAATCTACATATAGATTGGGCCAACCAAATTAGTAACATTACTCTGGAGGAGGAATTCCTGGAGTGTTTACGGGATGGTTTCCTGGTCCAATATGTCGAGGAACCAACCAGAGATCAGGCCATCTTAGACTGGGTATTACCTAACGAGAAAGGATTAATTAGCAATCTTGTTGTACGAGGCCCCTTGGGTCTGAGCGATCATAATATGATCGAATTCTTCATTAAGATGGAGAATGAAGGAGTTGACTCAGAGACTAGGGTCCTCAATTTAAATAAAGGAAACTACGATGGTCTGAGGAGCGAGTTGGGTAGGATTGATTGGGGAATGGCACTCAAAGGGTTGATGGTAGATAGGCAATGGCAAACATTCAAAGACCGAATGGATGAGCTACAGAATTTGTTCATTCCAGTTTGGCATAAAAATAAAACAAAAAAGGTGACTCAACCGTGGCTAACAAGGGAAATTAGGGATAGCATAAGATCCAAGGAGACGACATAAAAATTGGCCAGAAATAGCAATAATCCTGGGGATTGGGAGTAGTTTAGGATTCAACAAAGGAGGACAAAGGGATTAATTAAGAAAGGGAAAATAGAATATGAGAGTAAGCTTGTGGGGAACATAAAAACTGACTGTAAAAGTTTTATAGATATGTGAAGAGAAAAAGATTGGTGAAGTCAAGCGTAGGTCCCTTGCAGTCAGAATCAGGGGAATTTATAATGGGAAACAAAGAAATAGCAGACCAACTAAATTCATACTTTGTTTCTGTCTTCACAAAGGAGGACACAAATAACCTCCCAGAGATGTCGGGGAACATAGGGCCTGATGAAAGGGTAGAACTGAAATAAATCAGTATTTGTAGGGAAATGGTGTTAGGAAAATTGATGGGACTGAAGGCTGATAAATCCCCAGGGCCTGATAATCTACATCCCAGGGTACTTAAGGAAGTGGCCCGAGAAATAGTAGACGCATTGCTGGTCATCTTCCAGAACTCGATAGACTCTGGAACAGTACCCATGGATTGAAGGATAGCTAATGATACCCCACTATTCAAAAGAGGTGGTAGAGAAAAAGCGGGGAATTATAGACCTGACATCGGTAGTGGGGAAAATGCTAGAATCTATTATTAAAGATGTAATAGCAGAGCACTTGGTAAGCAGTGACAGGATCGGACAAAGTCAACATGGATTTACAAAAGGTAAATCATGCTTGACTAATCTACTGGAATTTTTTGAGGATGTAACTGGTAAAGTAGATAAGGGAGAACCAGTGGATGTGGTGTATTTGGACTTTCAGAAGACTTTCGATAAGGTCCCACATAAGATATTAGCGTGCAAAATTAAGGCACATTGGTTTGGGGGCAAGGTATTGATTTGGATAGAGAACTGGTTGGTGGACAGAAGGCAGAGGGTTGGAATGAACGTGTCATTTTCCGAGTGGCAGGAAGTGACTAGTGGTGTACCGCAAGGATCGGTCCTAGGACCCCAGCTGTTCACAATATATATTAATGATCTGGACGAGGGAATTGGATGTAATATCTCCAAATTTGCAGACGACACAAAGCTGGGTGGGAGGGTAAGCTGTGAGGAGGATGTCAAGAAACTCCAGTACGATTTGGACAGATTGGGTGATTGGGCAGAAACATGGCAAATGCAATATAATGTGGATAAATGTGAGGTTATCCACTTTGGTGGCAAAAACAGGAAGGCAGATTATTATTTGAATGGCAATAGATTGGGAGAAGGGGAAGTGCAAAGAGACCTGGGTGTTCTTGTGCACCAGTCGCTGAAGGTAAGCATGCAGGTGCAGCAGGCGGTTAAGAAGGCAAATTGTATGTTGGCCTTCGTAGCAAGGGGGTTCGAGTACAGGAAAAAGGATATCTTGCTACAATTGTACAGGGCCTTGGTGAGACCGCACCTTGTGTATTGTGTGCAGTTTTGGTCGTCTTACCAGAGGAAGAACGTTCTTGCCATGGAATGAGTGCAGCGAAGATTCACCAGGCTGATACCTGGGATGGCAGGAATGACGTATGAGGAGAGATTGTGTCGATTGGGCTTATACTTACTGGAGTTTAGAAGATTGAGAGGGGGTCTCATCGAAACGTATAAAATTCTGTAAGGCCTGGGCAGACTAGATGCAGGAAGGATGTTTATGATGGCCGGGGAGTCCATAACCAGGGGTCATAGTCTAAGGATGAGGGGTAAGCCATTTAGGACTGAAATGAGGAGGAATTTCTTCACCCAGAGAGTGCTGAACCTGTGGAATTCTCTGCCACAGAGGGCGGTGGAGGCCAGTTCATTAAATATGTTCAAAAAGGAGTTGGATATATTTCTTAAGGCTAAAGGGATCAAGGGATATGGGGAGCAGGCAGGGACAGGGTACTGAATTTGGATGATCAGCCATGATCTCATTGAATGGCGGAGCAGGCTCGAAAGGCCGAATGGCCTACTCCTGCTCCTATCTTCTATGTTTCTATGAAGAACTCCCATTGGGCCACCTCTTTCGTGCCCATTGCAAAGAAGGATGGGGGCCTGCGAATCTGTGGAGATTACAGATGTACGGTTAATACTGCTGTGTTACCAGATGTGTATCCCTCACCAACAGTTACAGAGTTGTTTTCAACACTGGCTGGAGACACTCTGTTCACCAAGCTGGATCTCAAGCAAGCATACCAGCAACCGGTCATGGATGAAGAGTCAGCCGAGCTGTTGACAATCAACACCCACAGAGGACTTTACCGAGCCACAAGGCTGCAGTTTGTGGTGTCTACGGCTGTGGCAATCTTTCAGGGGTTCATGGACACCCTGTTGCCTGGTGCTCCGGGAGTTCAGCCTTACTTGGATGACATACTGATTACAGGCAAGACACAGAAAGCCCATGATGAGCGGCTGCAGGACGTACTATGCCGGCTGGCTGAGGTAGGACTAGGCCTTCAGATGGAGAAATGTGTGTTCGCTGTCGATGGGGTGGAGTTCTTGGGATTCCGAGTGGACAAAAACGGTGTGCATCCGACTACGGAGAAGGTGGAGGCTATCAGGAGTGCTCCCAACCCCAAGAACAAGACCGAACTGCAAGCATTCCTCGGTCTGTTAAACTTCTACAGTTGTTTTCTCAAGGGCAAAGCCACAATCTTAGAGCCACTGCACAAGCTGTTAGACCAAGCAACAGTGTGGAACTGGACCTCAGCTCATGAAACAGCCTACAGACAGGCAAAGGAACTGCTACAAGCAGATAAGGTTCTGGCACACAATGATGAAAACAAGCCATTGGTGTTGGTGTGTGATGCCTCACCATACGGGTTGGGAGCTCTGTTGGGTCACATAGAGCCAGATGGCTGGGAAGCGCCTATCAGTTTTGCCTCAAGAACACTCTCAACAACAGAACGTAATTACGCCCAGATTGACAAGGAGGCCCTAGCCATCATATTTGGGGTAAAGAAGTTCAGCCAGTACCTGTTAGTGAGACAGTTCATCATCTACACATACCACAAGCCACCCTTGGGGCTCCTGCATCACTCCAAGCCCATGCCCCAAATGATATCACCGCGTATGCTTCGGTGGTGTCTGATGTTGGGGGCCTACAGTTCTGAACTTTGCTACAGGCCTGGGAAGATGCTGGCTAATGCTGATTCTCTGAGTCGCTTGCCTTTGAAGCGGCCGATGGCTGAGACGCCACCACCCCTGGAGGTGCTGCTACTGGAAGAGGTTCCGGAGGCCCCACTCCATGCCCAGCGGATTGGCATCATCACACAGAAAGATCCAGTCTTTTCACGGGTGCTACGCTGGCTGCTGCATGGCTGGCCCTCCGAGGTCCAGGAGGAGCAATTCAAGCCCTTCGTTCAGAAGCGCCATGAAATGTCTGCACACAAGAACTGCGTGCTCTGGGGAAGCCGTGTGGTGGTTCCTGCTGCCGCAAGAGAGGAGGTGCTGAAAATGCTGCATGACTCACACCCTGGGATTATGCACATGAAGGCGTTGGCGAGAAGCTACGTCTGGTGGCCGGGGTTGGACTGAGACGTGGAGGTGGTGGTAAAGAGCTGTGCGACATGTCAGCTAACTCGCCATAGCCCATCCAAGGCTCCCCTTCACCCCTGGGAGTGGACCACTCGTAAATGGTCAAGTCTCCACATTGACTTTGCAGGGCCATTTCAGGGGAAGGTCTTTTTGATAGTGGTGGATTCTCATTCGAAATGGCTGGAGGTGGCTATCATGAGCTCCATGACATCTAGTGCAGTGATCAATGCATTGCGTTTGCTGTTTGCCACTCATGGGGTCCCCGACGTGCTGGTTTGGACAATGGAGCTGCGTTCACGTCAGTGGAGTTCAAGGCTTTTGCAGGCAGAAACTGTGTCCAGCACGTGAACACAGCGCCCTATCACCCCTCCTCTAATGGGCAGGCAGAGAGGATGGTGCAAACCTCAAAAGAGGCACTGGTGAGGATATCGGTGGGGGACTGGCAAACCAGATTGGCCAGGTTCCTGTTATCACAGCATACCACACCAAGCTCAGCAACGGGGAAGAGTCCTGCCGAGATGCTGATGGGTCACCGGCTGGCGACTGCACTGGACCGGCTACACCCGAACTATAGGGATGAGATGCACACAAAGCAAAAGGAGCTGGCTAAGAAGCACCAGGGCACCGCCAGGCAGTTCGAGCCGTCAGAGACTGTGTTTGCCCATTGCTATGCAAGTGGAGACAAATGGATGCCTGCCGTGGTGGAGCAGGCCACGGGTCGCCTGTCGTACAGCGTCCGTACACCTGATGGCCAGCTACACAGATGCCACATAGGCCAGCTACGGGTTCGTACTCCAGTGAGAGTAACAGAGACGTCACAGGCTGGGCCATTGTCTCCGCCACCTCTGCCAGGCAGTGATGGCCTGCTTCCTGCAACAACGACGGAAGCCACATCGACAGAAGGTGTCACGGAGTCATCAACCACGTAGGAAGGTTTTCCTGCGGCTAGCAGTGGCACCATGACTATGCCTGTCCAGCGGTGCTCAAGTCGGGTTAGATTCCGTCCTAGACGCCTGGAGGACTAAGGGGTTTTTTCTGGGGGAAAGGAGTGTTGTGTTTTGAGTTTTGCTTCAATTGAGTTTGTCCCAGTTCCCGGGTGTTACCTGAAGGGGGTGCTGGGGGGGCTCGGTTTTACTTTGTCTTTCACTTTCAGTTTCGGGTTCTGCCATGCAGACAATATGCTGTAATGTCCACCCATTTACTCAGTAAATAGTAAAAGGTACATTCCGTCTCCTCTATTCATTACTGTTCGGTCAAGATGCAATAAAAACGACACTGGAAAGTGGTACAAGCATGGCTAACTGGAGAAGTTCGTAATAGTATTAGATTAAAAAAAGAGATTTACAATATTACAAAAATAGTAGTAAGCCTGAGGGTTTGGGAATGTTTTGAAAATCAGCAAGAGATAACCAATTGATTGATAAAGAGGGAGAAAATAGAATTAGAGTAAATTAGCAAGACGTTTTAAAAGCAACTTGTAAGAGCTTTAATTGTGTAAAAAGGAAGAGATTAGTGAAATTAAAGGTGGATCCTTTAGCGAAAGAGACAGGAGAAATTATAATGTTGAATAAGGAAATGGTATGACGTGGATCAAACATATTGTATCTGTCATTGCAGTAGAAGACACAAAGAACATAGCTCAAGTTATGTGGCACCAAGAGTCTAATTCGATCGAGGAACTTAAAGTAATTAATATTAGTAAAGTAAAAGTCCTGGAGAAATTAAAGGGACAAAAAGCTGACAAATGCCCGGGACTTGATGGCCTACATCCTTCAGTTTTAAAACAGGTGGCTGCAGAGAGAGCGCGTGCATTGGTTTTGATCTTCCAGAATCCCCTAGATTCTGGAACGGTCCCCGTGGACTGGAAGGCAGCAAATGTGACCCGGCTGTTCAAGAAAGGAGGGAGAGAGAAAAAAGAGAACATTAGGCCAGTTTGCCTGACATCATTAGAAGGGAAAATGCTGGAATCCATTATTAAGAACGTGGTAGGAGGGCACTTGGAAAATCAGAAAAAATTAGGCGGAGCCAACACTGTTTTATGAAAGAGAAATCGCGTTTCACACAGCAATCAGAATTTTTTGAGGGTGTAACTATCAGGGTAGACAAGGGGGAACCAGTGGATGTAAAGTATTTGGATTTTCAGAAGGCATTAAATAAGGTGCCACTCAACAGGTTGTTACATAAGATTAATGCTCATTGGATTGGGGGGTAATATAGTAGCGTGGATTGATGATTGGTTAACGGACAGAAAGCAGAGAGCAGGAATAAACGGGTGATTTTCGCAATGGCAGGTTCTAACTGGTGGAATGCTGAAAGATCAGTGCTTGATCCTCAGCCATTTACAATCTATATCAATGACTTAGATGAGGGCCCGAGTGTAATATTTTCAAGATTGCTGATGGTACGAAGTTAAGTGGGCAAGGATGCTGTGAGGAGAACGCAAATAGTGAGCAATGGAATATAGACTTGTTAAGTGAATGGGCAAGAAGTTGTCAGATGAAGTATAATGTGGGGAAGTGTGAATTATCCACTTTGCTAGGAAGAATGGAAACACAGAAGATTTTTTTTAATGGTGAGAAAGTAGTGAGTTTTCAGATTCAGAGGCATTTGGATGTCCTTCTACACGAATCAGAGGACGTTAACATTCAGGTACAGCAAGCAATTAGGAACGTAAAGGGGATTTTAGCCTTTAGAAGAATGGGGTTGCAGTACGAGAGTAAGGATGTGTTGCTGCAATTATTTAGGGCTTTGCTGAGAACACATCTGGAGTACTATGGACACTTTTTGTCAACCTTACAGAAGGAAGGATATAGTTGCCTTGGAGGCGGTGGAATGAATGTTCACTAGATTGATTTCTGGGAAGGGAGGGCTGCCAGATGAGGAGAAATTGAGCAGAATGGGCCTATGTTTACTGGAGTTTAGAAGAATGAGAGAAGATCTCATTGAAACGTGTATAATTCTTAAAGGGCTTGACAGCGTAGATGCAGAGCGGCTGCTTGCCCTGATTGGAGATCAAGAGCTAGGGGGCAGAGTCTCAGGCTAAGGGGTCGGCCATTTGGGATTGAGATGGGGAGAAATTTCTTCACCCAGAGGGATTTGAATCGTTAGAATTCTCTAACCCAGAGGGCTGAGGATGTTCAGTCAATGAGTATATTCAAGACTGACATCGATAGATTTTAGGGCACTAAGTGAAACATGGGATAGGGGGATAGGGCGGGAAAGTGACATTGATGTATAAGTTCAGCCATGATCTTATTGAATGGCGGTGCAGGCTGCATGGAGCGTATCATCTACTCCTGCTCCTATTTATTATATGGTTGTGTTCCGTGATTCACAGCACACCAATATTCAACAGGCACGGGTTGATCCGGGACTGAGAGCTAACCCATTGTAAGAAGACAGAGATTGCGAGAATGACAGTAAACCCATTTCAAGCAGATTCAGAATGTTCCGTGACTGACAGCAAACCGCTTTAAAGCAGACACGGAATGATCAAAGAATGATTCACTTAATGTGACCTGAGACAAATAAGTCGTTTGCACCTGTCAATCAAGAAACATTTGGAAGGAACATTCTACATTTACTGAACCAGAAACAGCCTTCAGCCGTCAATCAACCCTGCCCCGCCCACACCACCCGCAGCATTCAGAGAGACAGAGACTGTCAGAGAACTTCCAGCATTCAGTGCTGACCGTGTTAAACTCACCAGCTCCTCACACAG
Source organism: Somniosus microcephalus (assembly GCF_052327205.1). Lineage (NCBI taxonomy): Eukaryota > Metazoa > Chordata > Chondrichthyes > Squaliformes > Somniosidae > Somniosus > Somniosus microcephalus. Next base: position 7,823,778 of record NW_028225186.1, on the reverse strand, counting down.
AACCCCGGTGTCATAAACACTGAGCATTTTTAATGAACCCCTTAAAATACAGTCTTTAAATTGAGAAAAACCTCAAAATTCATCACAATTCGGCTGAATGGCAGAAAAGTTAATAACGTTTTCACCATCACTCGGTAACCCCCTTAGACATTCCTTTCACCCATAGAATAAGTTATCTGCTGTAAGAATTGCTCATTTTTTCCCACTGAGTTGAATTATTTCAGTGTCAGGAACTTAATGTCTTCATAAACATTTTATTAAAAAATTAAAAAATAACTCAAACACAAGCACGTTAACGGTTGAATGCATCACACTGTCTGCATTAAACCACCAGAGGGCGCTCTTGCATTCGCACTTATACTGCAGACCGGCTAACATGCACTGTGCACCTTAGACCAGCAGGGGGCGCATATTCGTGGTTACTTTTACTGCGGACCCGCTAACTTGCACCGTGAGCATTAGACCAGCAGGGGGCGTGCACTCTCCATTACCTATCCTGCAGACCTGCTAACATGCACCGTGTACCTTAGATCAGCAGGAGGCGCACTCATGTCGTTGCCTATACTGCAGACCTGCTAACATGCACCGGACACCTTAGACCAGCAGCGGGCGCACACTCGCCGTTACTTTTACTGCGGACCCGCTAATGTATACCATGAGCATTAGACCAGCAGGGGGCTCGCACTCTCCATTACCTATCCTGCAGACCTGTTAACATGCACCGTGTACCTTAGATCAGCTGGAGGCGCACTCTTGCCGTTACCTATACTGCAGACCTGCTGACATGCACCAGGCACCTTAGACCAGCAGCGGGTGCACACTCGCCGTTACTTATACTGCAGACCGGCGAACGTGCACTGTGCGCATTGGACTAGGAGGGGGCGCACACTCGCCGTTACTTAAAATGTAGTCCTGTTAACATGCACTGCGCACTTTAGACCAGCAGGAGGCGCTCTCTTGCCGTTACTTTTACTGCAGACCTGCTAACATGCACCGTGCACGTTCGACCAGCAGGAGGCGCATGCTGCCATTACTTATACTGCAGACCGGCTAACGTACACCGTGCGCATAAGACCAGCAGGGGACGCACACTTGCTGTTACATATAATGCAGTCCTGTTAACATGCACCACGCAACTTAGACCTGCAGGGGGTGCGCACACATACCGTTACTTGTATTAAACATGGAAACATAGAAACATAGAAGATAGGAGCAGGAGTAGGCCATTCGGCCCCACGAGCCTGCTCCGCCATTCAATGAGAACATGGCTGATCATCCAAAGTCAGTACCCTGTCCCTGCCTTCTCCCCATACCCCTTGATCCCCTTAGACTTAAGAAATATATTTAACTCCTTCTTGAATATATATCTTGATTTCGCCTCAGCTGCCTTCTGTGGTAGTGAATTCCACAGATTCACCACTCTCTGGGTGAAGAAATTCCTCCACATCTCTGTCCTAAGTGGCTTACCCCTTAACTTGAGACTGTGACCCCTGGTACTGGACTCCCCCGCCATCGGGAACATCCTTCCTGCATCTAGTGTCTCTAGTCCTGTTAGAATTTTGTAAGTTTCAATGAGATCCCCTCTCATTCTTCTAAACTCCAGCGAGTATATGCCCAATCGACCCAATCTCTCCTCATAAGTCATTCCTGCCATCCCAGGAATCAGCCTGGTGAATCGTCGCTGCACTCCCTCCATGGCAAGATCATCCTTCCTCAGAACTGCACACAGTACTCAAGTTGTGGCCTCGCCAATTCCCTATACATTTGTAGCAGGACTGCCCTGCTTTTTATCTCTAACACCTTTGCAATAAAGGCAAACATTCCATTTGCCTTTTTGACTCCTTGCTGTACCTGCATGCTAACTTTTTTGTGCTTCATGCACAAGGACACCCAGGTCCCTCTGAACTGTAGCATTTTGTAATCACTCCATTTAAATAATAATTCGTTTTTTTATTTTTCCTGCCAAAGTGGATAACCTCGCACTTTCCCACATTATTCTCCATCTGCCAAATGTTTGTCCACTCACTTAGCCTGTCTATATCCCAAGCAGATTTTTTGTGTCCTTTGCACAACTTGCTTTCCCACCCATCTGCAAACTTGGCTGCAATACACTCGGTCCCTTCATCCAAGTCATTAATGTAGAGTGTAAATAGTTAAGGCCCCAGCACTGATCCCTGTGGCACACCACTAGTTACCGTTCACCAACTGGAAAATGATCTATCTTTCCCAACTCTCTGCTTTCTTTTAGTCAGCCAATTTTCTATCCATGCTAATATATTACGCCCAAATCCGTGAGGTCTTATCTTATGCAGTAACCTTTTATGTGGCACCTTATCGAAAGCCTTCTGGGAATCCAAATACACCTCATCCATTGGCTCACGTTTGTCCATCCTTCTCGTCACATCCTCAAAGAACTCCAGCAAAGTTGTTAAGCATGATTTCCCTTTCATAAAACCATACTGACTCTGCTTGACTGCATTATGATTTTCCAAAATAGCCTGCTACTGCTTCCTTAATGATGGACTTCAGCCTTTTCCCAACGACAGCTGTTAGGCTAACTGGTCTATAGATTGCTGCTTTCTGCCCCATACGGGCTGTCATAAATCGCAACTTCTACATGAAGTAACTCAGGAAGTACTACTGGACGGCCAGCTGAGGGCGCCATCCGAGCAGTATAAATACTCGGGTGTGTGGCCAACTTGGCCAGAGACAATCTGGAAACAGGAAGCTAGTGACTACTAACTAGACCTCCATGTTTTGTGACAAGTCGATTAAAGCCTTGATTTAAGTTCAGCCAAGTGTGTAGTGAGTCTTTATTATGTCAATTTAATCGACTTGTTATCATCTCCACGCTTTGGGTGAATCGGAACAACCAGCTGCAACTCGAAACACAGAAAGGAACTTGGGCAAGAAACTGATCCATCCTGGAAAAACTCCTTTGACCCACTCATCTCGACCTGTATCCGAATGCACCTGCGGCAGCGATGGTATGGAAGCATTGGTTTCGTACCTTTTGCAACTTTCTTGAAGAATGTGGGGTGGATGCCCCTAATAAGTTACGAATGTTTATTAACGATGTATCCCCTCATGTGTATGATTATATTGAGGACTGTATAGACTATGACGCTGCTATCGAAATTTAACAGCAGCTATATGTCAAGTCCCCAATTGTAATCTTTGCACGACACATACTGGCCACAACTCGGCAGCAGCCTGGGGAATGACTCGATGAATTGCTCCAGAAACTCCACAGGCTCAGCAAAGATTGTAACCTTAAAGCGGTTACAGCTGAAAAGTATCAAGAGGAACTAATCTGCGATTCCTTTATCAATGGGTTTGCGTCCCCTCTTATATGTCAGCGCCTGCTGGAAAATAAAACCCTCAATTTACGAGCTGCTTATGACGAGGCGTGTTCCCTGGACTTAGCCAAGAAGAATGCAGACACTTACCTCCCACCACGTGCATGGGCGGCGGCTATGACCTGTAGTTAATCTTTCGATAGGTCTCACGTGGATGCCCCCACTGATGATGACTCTACTCTAATGGACGATGACCCTACCCTAGAGGCCTTTGCTGATGACGACCCTGCCCTAGCAGTACCCTGGCAATCAGGAAGCAAGTCTTTCTTTTGTGAAGGAACATTCCATTGCAGAAAATTTTGCCCGGCTCGTAATGCGACCTGCAATCATTGCAGCAAGAAAGGACAACGACAAGGTATGCCAGTCACGGGCCTCAGCTAACAAGAAAGGCTGCTCCTCTGAAGTATACCGGTCGGGAGCTCCTGTTAGCTTCACAGCTGCTATCTATGGAGCTGCTCCTCCCCCAAGAACCACTGCAAAGGCTACAGCTGCCGAAGGGAAAATTACCCCTCCTCCCATCACAGCTGTTTTTCCCCAAAGTTTGTCCCATGCAGCCACGAAGGTTTCAATAAATGGGCACACTCTAAGCGTGCTAATTGACTCCTGCAGCTCTGACAGCTTCATTAGTAAGGGGGCTGTCAGCAGGTTAAAACTGCGCATTTATCCCTCGGACAGGGAGATTGCAATGGCTCTGACGACTCTGACCAACAATTCTTCTGGCTTCTGTCTTGTCAAGCTCATCCTCAATGGGCGCACGTATCCCTCCACTCGGCTCGGAGTACTCGAAAACTTATGTAGCGATGTGCTTCTGGGACAGGACTTCCAGAAGCAGCACAAAAGACTCACTTTTGAGTTTGGAGGGTCGAAGCCAGTGCATACGATTTCTAAGGTGCCGTTTTGTGCGCTCTCAGCGGCCATACTCGATGAGCCCTCCCTGCTTGCCAATCGCTCTCCCCGCTCTAAACCCATAGCCACCAAATCGCTGCGTTTTTACCAAGACGACTGAGCATTTATTGAGGCAGAAATCTCTCACCTTTTAGCTGATGGTATTATCGAGCCGTGTTCATCCCCCTGGCGGGCTCAAATCGTTCTTGTGAAAAACACTTTAAAGCAACATAAGAAACATCTGTGTAGTGATTATTCACAGACTATTAATCAATATACCGATCTGGATGGCTACCCGCTACCACGCATAGATGACATGGTCAACAACCTTGCCAAATACAAGGTATTTTCAACCTTCGATTTAAAGAGCTCATACCATCAGGTACCGCTGAAAGACTCTGAAATAAAGTATATGGCCTTTGAGGCCAATGGTCAGCTTTATCAGTTTCGTTGCCTTCCATTTGGGGTCACCAATGGGGTGGCCGACTTCCAACGGGCAATGGATGGCCTAGTCCAGCAAGATAACTTGATGGCTACCTTTCCGTATTTGGACAATATCACTATTGCCAGCCATGATCAAAAGGAGCATGACACCAATCTTCAGAGAATTTTTGACGTTCTCCGTCGTCCTCACTTAACGTTAAACGAATCCAAATCAGTGAAATCCGTGCCATCAGTGAACATTTTCGGCTAGTGGGTGGGCAACGGTGTTATTAAACCAGACCCAGAGCGACTTTGTCCACTTCAGGAGCTCCCTCCCCCTACAAATCTCGGCTCTCTCCGTCGGGTGCTTGGGATGTTGGCTTATTATTCAAAGTGGATACCTCACTTCTCCAATAAAATACAGCCCCTGCTTCATGCGAAGTCTTTTCCATTGGAAGCAACGGCTATTTCTCCAGTCAACCTCCTGAAACGACAGCTGGAGAAAGCCACACTTCACTCCATTGATGAAAACCTTCCTTTTGTGGTCGAATGCGATGCATCGGAAGAGGCGATCTCGGCTACCTTGAATCAAGGTGGTCGACCCATGGCATTCCTATCCAGAACCTTACAGGGTGGTGTGATCCATAACTCCCCCCCCGCCGTCGAGAAGGAGGCTACAGCCATCATCGAGGCTGTACGCCAATGGAATCATTTTCTTGCTCGGCGTCATTTCATGCTCATAACTGACCAGCGATCCGTGGCCTTCATGTTGGATAACCGGAAGCGCACGAGAATCAAAATAATAAAATTCAACTCTGGAGGATGTAGCTGGCCTCCTTTGGATATACTATCCGTTGCCGACCCGGCAAACAGAATGTGGCCCCAGATACCGTCACATGGGCATTTTGCTCTTCAATGACATCATTGATTCTGGTGGATCTGCATATGGACTTATACCATCCTGGCGTTACCCGTATGTTGCACTTTGTGCGCTCCAAAAATCTACCATTCTCAATGGAGGACATAAAGAAAACATACTCCTCCTGTAGGATTTGTGCAGCACTGAAACCACAATTGTTCAGCCCATCAGATGATTTACTCATACATGCAATGCAGCCTATGCAAAGGCTCAGCGTAGACTTTAAAGGGCCATTGCCTTCAACGAAGCGGAATGCCTACCTCCTTACGATGGTAAACGGGTATTCATTATTTCCCTTTGCTTCCCCTGTCCTAACATGCTTACCTCTAGGGTAATTAAATGCCTCAATCAGGTCTTATCCCTTTGCGGGATGGCCAATTATATCCACACGGATCGGGGTCCCTCCTTTATGTCGAGTGAACTTAAAAGTTATCTCTCCCAACGGGGAATCGCCTCGATTAAGATGACACCATATCACCCAATCGGCAATGGACAGGTTGACCGATATAATCCCATCATCTCGAACGCTGTACATCTGGCACTGAGGTCACGCAACCTACCAGACCAGCAGTGGGAAACTCTGCTCCCCAACGTGTTACGCTCTATCAGGCCTCTTCTCTCCACATCCACTAATGTCACACCTCATGAGCGATTCTTCAAGTTCCAGCGTCGCTCTATATATGGGAAGGCGGAGTCAAACAGAGACGGAAGGTGGAGCACTCGGGAGACGGCCGGCGCTGCAAAACAGGTCGGCGTTCGGACCAAGCAGAGGGAGGGAAAAGTCACAGAGAGTCCGGTGGGAACGAGTCTCCAACTATTAAAAATATCTGTGCAAATAAAAACCGCAGAGAACAGCGTTGTCAGCAGCGGCAGCGGCGGGAAAGCGCGGGAGGCACCATTTTTTCTCGGCAGGGAAGAAAGGAAAGCGCGGGAGGCGCCATTTTTGATTATCAGGATGCCTTAGACTGGCAGTATTACTGCTTTCGATAGTGATATAGAGGATTGGACCACATATGTGGAAAGAGTGGAGGTATATTGCGCAGTGAATGAAGTAAAGGATGATAAAAAGGCATCGGTACTTCTAAATCTGATGGGCGCAAGGACATATGGGCTGTTACGAAACTTAATCACTCCAGCCAGACCGATGGACAAGAATTTTAAGGAGATTGTTGATACCCTACAGGAGCACTTAAACCCAACACCGCTGCTGATAGCGGAATGATTCAAATTCTTCAGGAGGAATCAGCACAAGAATGAAAGTAACGCTGATTACCTCACCGAATTAAGAAAGCTGTCAAAACACTGCCAATTCGGGGCAGGACTGGCAGATTCTCTACGAGACAAATTCGTCTGCGGTCTCCTAAGTGAAGGAACACAGAAAAGGCTACTTTCTGAGAAAGATTTGACACTGGACAAGGCTTTCAGTGTGGCTGTATCATACGAAGCAGCAGCAAGAGGAGCTGCAGAGATACAGCAAAAGCCACAGGACTTCGGCACCCATGAAATGACACGGGGTTTCGAGAGATGCTATCGCCGCGGCAGATCCACCCATGACCACAGGGACTGCTGGTTCATGGACAAAGCATGCAGGCAATGCGGAAAGATGGGACACATTGCACATGTATGCCGATCTGGAAAAAAAATCCACTGACAGAAAAAAATCAATAAGGAAATGTACAGAAAAGTACAAATGATGACGGACAGTAGCTCCGAAGACCAGAAGAGTGATAGCGACTCCGGAAACAAGAGACTAAGCTGTCTCAAATTACATAATGTAATTGCCAAAGAAGATTACCAGACCATTTGGGTTACCCTCACGATAGCGGGTTCCCCAGTTAAAATGGAGATAGATACAGGATCAGCTCTGATCATCATAAGTCGACGGGATTATGAGCGGCTATTTCCCCATATACCTTTGAAAGACATATCCATTATCTTGAAGACATATACGGGGCAGAAAGTATACCCCAGAGGGAAAATAAGGGTGCCTGTTGTATACAACGGCAAGGAAATACAGAAGTTGTATTTATACGTTCAGCAAGATGGTGGTCCACCGTTGTTGTGATGTGAATGGATCAGGAAGATACGTTTAGACTGGCACCCCATTCAGGCACTGATGGTGACCAGTAAGAAAAAAAATGATGATGACATCATACCTGAACGATTAAAATACATTTTGGCTAACGCCAAAGAAGTGTTTCAACAGAAACTGGGAAACTTGAAAGGCGTCACTGCCTCAATAAAAGTGGAAGATGCGACAATTCCCAAGTTTCTTAAGGCAAGGCCGGTGCCAGACGCAATTCGTCCAGCAGTCGAGGCAGAGCTGGAGAATTTGGAAAAAGCAGGCGTGTTATCCAAGGTAGATTGGAGCGAGTGGGCAACACCCATCGTCCCGGTCATGAAGAAAACGTTGAATAATGATAAATCTGAAGAACAGAGAAAAATTCGCATCTGTGGGGACTTCAAGGTGACTGTAATCCCGGTCCTTCACACGATACAGTATCCTCTTCCAAGGATAGAAGATATTTTCGCTTCACTATCCAGAGGGAAACGTTTCACCAAAATTGACTTGGCACAGGCATATCTACAGATGGAGGTTGAGGAGGCCTCTAAAAATTATCTCACGATAAAAACACACAAAGGCCTGCACCAGTACAATCGACTGGTTTTCGGAGTAGCATCAGCTCCAGCTATCTGGCAAAGAGCTATGGAGCAAGTCCTGCAAGGGATTCCGGGGACTCAATGCTACCTAGACGACATCCTTGTAACAGGAGAAAACGACAACGAGAACCTGGCCAATTTGGAGCAGTTGCTCACGAGGCTGAAAGAACGGGGCCTACGAGCAAATCGCCCCAAGTGCGAGTTTTTCCAGAAACAAATATCATATTCACAATCACAGAATCACAGAATCTACAGTGCAGATAGAGGTCTTTTCGGCCCATCGAGCCTGCACCGACACATATCCCACCCTATCCCCGTAACCCCACGTATTTAATCCCCTAACACTAAGGGTCAATTTATCATAGCCAAATCAACCTAACCTGCACATCTTTGGACTGTGGGAGGAAACCGGAGCACCCAGAGAAAACCCACACAGACACAGGGAGAATGTGCAAACTCCACACAGACAGTCGCCCGAGGCCAGATTTGAACCCGGGTCCCTGGCGCTGTGAGGCAACAGTGCTAACCACTATGCCACCGTGCCCATAGTGGCCATATAATTAACGAAGACGGGTTGCATGAGTCACCTGAAAAAAATGAAGCGGTCATAAAAGCCCCAGCACCTGAAAATGTTTCACAATTAAGGTCGTTCCTGGGATTGATAAATTACTATCATAAATTTTAACTGAACTTGTCAACTGTTCTGCACCCTCTTAACGCACTGCTACAAACGGGAGTAATTTGGAAATGGAGCAAAGACTGTAAACGTGCCTTCCATAAATGCAAAGGCTTGATCACGTCCAAGGAAGTGTTGGCTCATTACACCCCATCACTGCCAATCAGGCTGGCGTGCAATGCATCCCCTTACGGCATAGGAGCGGTATTTTGCATAGATCCCCTGATGGCTCGGAGTGGCCGATAACTTTTGCGTCATGCTCATTGAACTCAGCTGAGCGTAACTATGCCCAGATCGACAGGGAAGCACTCAGCCTGGTATGGGAGTGAAGAAATTCAACCATTACCTACACGGACTAAAATTTACCTTGTTGACTGACCATCAACCACTCATCTCCATATTCAACCCTAAAAAGGGCGTTCCCATTATGACAGCGCAAACGCTACAGAGGTGGTCCCTTTTCCTAGGGGCACACCAATATGACATAGAATACAAAGGATCAAAACAGCATGGGAATGCTGATGGTTTATCGTGCCTACCGTTGCCAACGGTAGAAGGGGCACCTACAGTGGACCCAGTGGAGATGTTCCACTCAACCATAGTGGAATGTCTACCAGTAACAAATTCTAACATTGAAAAGGAAACGAGAAATGACCCGACTCTCTCACTAGTCTACGATTTAACGGTGAAGGGATGGCCAGCACATGGCGAACCACTGTTGCCAGCATTCTCGCAAAGAAGAGAGCAGCTGTCAGTGTGCCGAGGAACCTTGATGTGTGGATCCAGAGTGGTGATTCCACCCAAACTCCAGGATAAAGTGCTAAAGGAGCTTCACGAGGGGCATCTGGGTGGAGTGAAAATGAAGAACCTAGCCAGAGCGTTTGTGTGGTGGCCAGGTATCGGTGGAGACATCGAAGAAATGACTAAGAGCTGTCTAGGATGCCAGAGGGTCCAAAACGCCCCACCACAAGCCCCTCTACATCCATGGGAGTGGCCCTCATCTCCATGGCAAAGGGTACATATCGACTTTGCTGGTCCATTTATGGACTCAATGTTCTTAATCGCGGTTGATGCACACTCCAAGTGGCCGGAGGTAATAAAGATGTCCTCCACCACCACGGAAAAAACCATCACAGTATTAAGGACCATATTTGCCAGGAATGGGCTGCCTGAACAGATCTGTTCTGATAATGGACCGCAATTTGGGTCCAAAGAATTCAGGAAGTTCTTAAAAACCAATGGGGTTAAGCACTACACGTCCGCCCCATACCATCCCGCCACCAATGGATTAGCCGAAAGGTCTGTCTAGACCTTCAAGGAGGCCAGAAAGGCCATGGTTAATGAAGACATAAATCTACAACATAAGGTAGATAACTTCTTGTTTGCGTACAGGAATGCAACACATGTGGTTACAAACCAAACTCCCGCCATGATGTTTTTCAATAGAAGACTAAGATGCTGGCTGGATTTGATCAAGCCAAACATCATAAGGGACGTAGAGAACCGACAATTTCAAGGCATGAATGAAAGGCCAACTAGAACCTTCCAGATAGGTCAACAAGTTTTGGCCCGGGACTACCGTACCGAGAAATGTCAGCCTGGAACTATTTGCACATGACTAGGACTGCTGATGTATACCGTGGACATTGGTGAAAGCATAATAAGGCGCCATGCTGACCAGATTACAGAGTCATCCGAAAAGTGACAACCTACACCACAACTCTATACACCTAATGATGAAGCAGAGATACCCATAGTATCTACCTCCGATCCGGTGATACTGGAACCAGATGATCCCGACACTGGCATTCAAGCCGAATCGACCGAATCGACCTTGCAAAAGAACCTACTACACCACCGAAAACTACTGCACCACCGAGGCGTTATCCGGACCGAGTCAGGAAGCCTCCAGAGAGACTGACTTATAATTGATTAACTGCAGCAAATGTGTAGATTATTGTTCTTGTAAACATGTTAATTAATGATTATTAAAATGTTATGTACTAATTATCTAAAAGGGGAGGAATTGTAGTGTATGTACCTTTAAGAGTCCCTGTGTACTGTAATACCGGTAGTGACCACTCGGGTATATAAGCCTGTATAGCGTCTTGTATCTTTTAGTTCACCTCCAGACTTTGTTCAGTAAACACCTGTTAAACCAACTCCTGCATTCCGTGTCTCCATTAACACACGGATACAACAGTGGCGTGTAGCATGCTGTGGGATGGAGTTGAGGACACTCGCATCGAAGACAGAGTCACATTTAAGGAGATCTCAGAAGTGCTCCTTCCAGCAGGCACTGACTGCCTCTCTGTCCTTGATGACTACCTCTCCGTTCTTGGCCCGCAGTGGGGTATTAACTTGAGTGCTTGGGCCGTAGATGTTCTTGACTGCTCTAAAGGATCCACGCATGTGGTGTTTATTGGCTAGCTGCTGGAGCTCCTGCAGTTTCTCCACACACCATCTGTTCTTTAGGTCGCAAGTTTTTTGTTGGACCTCGGCCTTCAGGCTTCTGTTGAGCTGCTGTCTTGCTCTCGAGATCTGTTGCTGTTTCCAGATGTCAGGCTGATGTCAGGCTAACTGGTCTGTTGTTCCCCGTTTTCTTTCTCCCTCCTTTTGTAAATAGTGGGGCTACATTTGGTACCTTCCAATCCGCGGGAACCATACTAGATCTATGGAATTTTGGAAAATGGCAACCAAAGCATCCTCTATTTCTATAGAGATCTCTTTCAAACCCCTAGGGTGTACACCATCTGCTCCAGGGGATTTATCGGCTTCCAGTCCCTTTAATTTCTCTACTACTACTTTACTACTAATACAAATATTTTTCTGTTCCTCATTTTCGGTATTCCCTTGATTGTCCACTATTTCCAGAAATTTTTTTTGCGTCTTCTTCCGTGATGACAGACACAAAATATTAGTTTAATTTCTTTGCCATTTCCTTATTCACAATTATAATTTCTCTTCTCTCATCCTGTAAATTACCCACACTTACTTTTACTGAACTTTTCCTTTTTACATGCCTGTAGAAGCTTTTACAGTCTATTTTTATGTCTTTCGCTAGTTTACTATCACTTTCTATCTTACCTTTCCTTCTCAATTTCTTGGTCCTCCTTTGCTGAATTCTAAAATCATCCCAATCCCCAGGCTTACTATTCTTTATGTCAGCATTATCAACCTCTTCCTTTGTTATAATAGTATCTGACATAAAAAAAACTACTAGGCACTTGGTCTAAGCGTTAAACAAAGCTTTAATCAACTCTTTTACAACATGTAATTCAAGTTGTGTCCTTCACTAGTACCTGTTAAGAATGTCCTGTGCAATCTGGGCCCGTGCCTGAATATTTATACATTCCCTGGACAGCGCCACCCGCAGGCCGCTCAGTATTATTTCATAAGTCTTTCTTTCATGAATGACTGTGTCACGTCATTATCTTTAATTCTCTTGTTACACACGGTTTGACCACTTTTCCTGTGGGGTTATTGTGCCTTAAAGGAATGTATATTTGTTGTAAATTATGTAATAACACTTTAAATGTTAGCCATTGCTCGTCTACCGTCACACATTTAAATGTAATTTCTCAATCTACCTTAGTAAACTCGCTCCTCATACCTATGTAGCTGGCTTTGTTAAGAATTAAGACATTTGTTACGGATTCAGCCAATTCACTTTCAAACTCTTAAAATAATTCTATCATATTATGGTCTGTCATCCCTAAATGCCCCTTTACTGCAAGATTATTTATTAACACTATCTCGTTGCACAATACTAGATCTAAAATAGCCTGTACCGTAGTTGGTTCCACAATATACTGATCTAGAAAAGTATCTTGCTCTGTCTATACCCCTCATGATTTTGAACACCTCTATCAAATCCCTTCTCAACCTTCTCTGCTCTAAAGAGAATAACCCCAGCTTCTTCATTCTATCCACGTAAATGAATTCCCTCATCCCTGGATCCCTCATCCCTGGAACCATTATTGTAAATCTTTTCTGAACCCTCTGTAAGGTCTTCACATTCTTCCTAAAGGGCCGTGCCCAGGATTGGACAAAATACTCCATTTGAGGCTGGACCAGTGTTTAATAAAGCTTCAAGACAACCTCCTTGCTTCTGTACTCTATGCCTCTCTTTATGAAGCCCAGTATCCCGTATGCTTTCTTAACTGATTTCTCAACCTGTCCTGCCACCTTCAATGATTTATGTACATATACACCCAGGTATCGCTGTTAATGCACCCCAGTTATAAGTGTACCCCTTCGTTGACATTGCCTCTGTTGGTTCTTCTGAACAAAATGTATCACTTCGCACTTTACTGCATTAAATTTATTCTGCCATCTGTCCACCATTTCCAACAGCCTGTCTATCTCCTCGTGTAGTCTATCACTAACCTCATCCCTGCTCACTATATTTCCAAGTTTTGTGTTATCTGTAAATTTGGAAATTGTGTCCTGTACACCAAAGTCCAGGTCATGAATATCTATTAAGAAAAGCAGTGGTCCCAGCATCGAGCCCTGGGGAACACCACTGCATATGTTCCACCAGTCCGATAAACAAACGTTCACCACTGCTCCCTGCTTCCTGTCACTTAGCCAATTTGGTATCCATGCTGCCACTGTCCCTTTTATTGCATGGGCTTCAAATTTGCTGTCAAGCCAATTACGTGGCACTTTATCAAACGTCTTTTGGAAGTCCATGAACACCACATCAAACGCATTGCCCTCATCAACCCTCTCTCTTACCTCATCAAATGACGCAATAAAGTTAGGTAAACACGATATGACTTTGACAAATATTGCCAGCATTCCTGAATTAATCCATACCTGTCCAAGTGACTGTTCATTTTGTTCTGGATTATCGTTTCTAAAAGCTTGCCCAGTTTTGAGATAATTCTGACTGTCCTGTAGCTGCTGCGTTTAACCATCCAATTTTTTTCAACAGTTGTGTAACATTTGCAATTTTCCAGTCCTGTGGCACCACCCACCTATCCATGGAGGATTGGATGACGATGGCCAGTACCTCTGCAATTTCCACCTTTACCTCCCTCACAATCCTAGGATGCATCCCATCCGTACTGTTGATTATCTAATTTACGGACAGCCTGCCTTTCTATTACCTCTTCTTCCTCATTTTTTATCTCATCCAGTATCCCAACTACCTACTCTTTCACTATGACGTAGGCAGCATCTTCTTCCTTGGTAACGACAGATGCAAAGTACTCGTTTAATACCTCAGCCATGTCCTCTGCCTCCATTCGTAGGTCTCCATTTTGGTCCCTAATCATCCCCACCCCTCATCTTAATACCCGTTTATTATTTTTATGCTGAAAGAAGACGTTAAGATTCCTTTTTATGTTAGCTGCCAATCAATTCTCAGACTCTCCCTATTCAACTCTTGTTTCCTTTTTCACTTCCCGTCTGAACTTACAATATACAACCTTGTTCTCATTTAGATTATCAACCTGGCATCAGGCATAAGTGCCCCTTTTCCACTTCATCTTATTCTCTATCTCTTTTTTCATCCAGGGAGCCCTGGCGTTGGGAATGTACCTTGAGTGCACCCGAACCATCTCCTCTTTGATGCAGTCCATTGTTCAATTACAGTTTTGCCTGCCAATCTTTGACTCCAGTTCAACCAGGCCAGATCTATTCTCAAACCACTGAAATTGGCCATCCTCCAATTCAGTAATTTTACTCAAGATTGCTCCCGCTCTTTTTCCATCACTAATGTAAATCTTATGATACTGTGATCACTGTTGCCTAAATGATACTTGCACTCGGAGAAAACAGCGGCGTTGGAACATAAAGGAAAGAGCAGAGCAACAGTGCTGATCTAATCAGAGGCAGTATCAGCAGCGGTGGGCCTGCACATTATTTCCAAACAAATAAGGCGTGACGTCACAGGGAGCAGGTACTGATTGGTTGGTGAGTATTTAGATTTGTTTACTTTCTAACCTGGGACAGTGGTTTAAACTAGGAGCAGGTACCCATAACATACAGTATTAAATTTACATCTGCACTAGTTAAACTAATTAATATATCTATAAATAATCGTTGATTAAAGAGCTTTATTTTTTAAATAAAAAAAATAAGGCCAGAATAAATATGGCAGGGCAGGTTGTGTGTATGGACTGCAGTGTGTGGGAATTTATGTACAGCGAAACTGTCCCGAGCGAACAATTCTGCCGGAGAAATCTGCATGTCGAATCCCTCCAGCTCAGTCTTTGAGCTCGACTGCGAGTTGGGGACATGCCAACGCATAACGGAGGGGAAGGAGTTTCTGGATAGTTTTACTCACAATAGAGGCACATCCCAGAGGACAGCACAGGTTCAGGAAAGGGAGGGTGTGAATTTCGGTAAACTTGTAGCCAAAACTTAGGAGAGGTGTAAAAGACGGTCCCTCAGACACTGGTCCTGTCCAACAGGTACGATACACTCACTACCCATGAACACAAGGAGAAAGACTACGGCGAGTAGAGCCACAATGCACACCAAGGCATCGTGGCTCAGAAGGCTGTCCAAAGGGAATAGAGTAGAATAGAATTGTGGTAGTGATAGAGGACTCTAATATTAGGGGGATAGACATCATCCTCTGCAACCAATACTAAGAATCGTGAAGGGTGTTTTGTCTACCTGGTTCTGGGGTAAAGGATATCTCATGGTGGCTGGAGAGGATATTGGAAAGATAGGATGGAAATCCAGTTTCCGTTGTCCTTGTTGGAAGAAACAACATTGGTAGGAACAGGGACATGGTCCTGATGAAAGTGTATCAGGAGTTAGGATCTAAAATATAAAGCAGGACCTCGAGGGTAATAATTTCTGGATTACTGCCCGAGCCACGTGCAATTTGGGATATAAGCAGACAGATCAGGAGAATTAACACTTGACTAAAGGGCTGATGTGGGAAAGAGGGGTTCCTTTTCATGTGACACTGGCACCAGTTCTGGGAAAGGAAGGAGCAGAACCGATGGGACGGTCTCTGCCTGTACCAGGATGGGACCCGTGGCCTAGCAGAAAGGGTAAATAGGGAGTTGGCAAAGGCTTTCAACTAGTAAGTTGGGGAGAGGGATCTATAAGAAACATATCCAACCTAAAGATAAACAAAGCAGGAAAAGATAGCATTGGAAAAAATAAAGTAAATGAGGGGATTCATGGCAATGGAATAAATAGAGTTATAGAACAAAAGTCTAAAAAGAAGGTTAAGCATAAAGTGAGAGGAAATCCTTTTAAAAATAAGTTAAACGGCCTGTACAGCAATAAACACAGTGTCCGTATCATACGTTGTGAGGAACCAGACATAGTAGGGCTTACTGAGACATGTCTACAGGGAAATCAGGACAATTAATTAAACTTTGCAGGGTGCTAAGTATTTAGAAATGCTAGAGAGGGAAATAGGGGAGATAGAGCAGCTGTACATATTACGGATAACATAATGGCAGTAGAAAAAAGTGATGCTAAGCATAAATTCAATTCATATGGAAAATTGAACAAAGATAAAAAATAATTAATCACAATAATAGGCGGAGTCTACAGACCACCTAATAGTGGAAGTGAGGCAGAGGAAGAAACATGCGAACAAATTATGTAAAGTAGTAAAACAGATCGGCTAATAATCATGGGGGATTTCAACTACCCCAATAATAATTGGGCAGAAGAGGTAGGTAAAGAGGATTAGGGAATGGAATTCCGAAAATGTGTACAGGGCACCTTTCTACCCAATATGTCTATAGCCCAACAAGGGAGGATTCGCTATTGGATCTTGTAATGGGGAATGAACCAGAGCAGATAAGAGAAGTTAAGGTTGTGGATCATATAGCTTAATAGTGACATAACATAACATGCTTTAAGATGATAATTGAAAAGGACAGAAGTATGACGAAAATTATGTTAATAGATTGGATAAAAGCTGATTTTGAGGGGTTGAGAATAGTACTTGGGAAAAATGGGCAACAATATTGGCAAAAATCGACGTAGAACAGCAATGGGAAACATTTAAAACAGTGTCCAACAGAGTGCAGGAAAAATACATTCCGTTAAAAGGAAAGAACAAACTGAACAATAATGAAATTCCATAGATGAATTAAGCCATAAGGGAACAACTAAAGGTAAGGAAAGCAGCATGCATTAAGTACATATAGAGCAGTGGAGTGCATGATAAGAGAGAATAACAATAGATTATGAGAGATGTCAAAAAAAGCAATTAGGGAGACAAAGAGGAACTGCGAAATTAAATTTTGAAGGAACTTAAAACAAAATAGTAATTATTTTTATAGGCACATCACTAAAAATGTACGGTTGTGATGTGAATAGAGCCATTAAATGATAGTCAGTTTAATACCACAGGTAACGATAGAAAAATGACAGAAATATAAACAATGTATTTGCTTCAGTAATTAGCAGGGAGCTAGAAAAGGTGGACATGATATTGGACGATGAGGTTAGTAATGAGATAAGTGCATTAAAAAAAAAGGGGATAAAGTAAATAAATTAATCTAAATCAAAATGATAAAACCCCTGGACCAGCTGGATTTTATTCATGTATTTCAAAAGAATCTAGGGAAGAAACAGCGTAGGCATTACTATGCATATTTAATAATTCATTAGAAAACAGTGTAGTGCCAGAGGACTGGCGGACAGCTAAGTTAATTCTGATATTTATGAGGGTGGTTAGAAATTGTCCAGAGAATTGTAGATCAGTCAGCGTAACATCAGTCATAGGAAAAATAATGGAATCCCTACTAAAGGTGAAAAAAGAATATCATTAAGAGACCAAAAATATAATAATGAATAGTCAACATGGATTTCAGAATGGAAAGTCTTGCTCGACCAACTTTTCAGAATTTTTTGATGAGCTAACAGAGAAAGCAGACAATGGTAATGCGGTAGATGTCATTAGTCTGGATTTTCAATAGGTCTTCAATAAGACACGCCATATTAGACTGATGAACAAGGTCAGAAAATGCAGAGTCCGGGGAGATGTAGCTGACTGGATTGCTGGCTGGCTTCAGGACAGAAAGCAGGGAGTAGGAGTAAAGGGTAGATATTCACAGTGGCAGCATGTGGGCTGCGGTTAACCACAAGGATCCGTGCTGGGACCACTGCTGTTCACAATTTAAATTAATGTTCTAGCCTTAGTATTCAAAAACACAATTTCTGAATATCCGGATGGCAACAAATTGGGGCGGATAATCAATACTGATGGGGAAAGCAACAGGTTACTGGAGGGCATTAATAAACTTGTAGAATGGGTATATAATTGGCAAATGAAATTCAACAGAGATAAATGTGAGGTATTAACCTTTGGTTGGAAGAATAGCGAGGTCACTTATTACTTGGAGGGTGCGAGTCGAGGTGGGGTAGAAGAACAAAGTGTTCCAGGTGTACAAATAGACAAATCACTAAAAGTTGCGACACAGGTTAGCAAGTCCATAAAAAAGTCAATAAAAGCACTAGAGTTTATTTCTAGAGGGATAGAATTGAAAATTAGCGAAATTATGCTAATACTGTATCGAACCTTGGTTAGAACACACTTAGATTATTGCGTACACTTCTGGTCGCCATATTATATAAAGAATATAGAGGCACTGGGGAAGGTGCAGAGAAGATCTACAAGGATGATACCAGAAATGCGAGGATATACATTTCAGGAAAGGTTGAACAGGCTGTGTCTCTGTTCTCTTGAAAAAGGAAGGCTGAGGAGTGACCTATTAGATTACTTTAAAATTATGAAAAATGTTAATAGTGTAGGTACAGGGAGAATATTTCCACTTGCTCAGAAGAGCATAACTCGAGGCCATCAATATAAGATAGTCACCAAGAAATGCAACAGCGAATTCAGAAGGAACTTCGTCACACAAATAGTGGTGAGAATGTGGAACTCGCTACCCTAGGAAGTGGTTGAATGAAATAGTATAGATGAATTTAAGGGGAGGCTGGGCAAGCATATGAGGGAAAAGGGAATAGACGATTAGGATGATAAATTTAGATGAGGAAAGACGGGAGTAGGCTCGAGTGGAGCATACACGCCGCATGGACTGGTTGGACTATATGGCCTGTTTCTGTGCGGTATGGCAAGTTTGCTGATGATACATCGCTAGGTGGAACAGTAAGCTGTGAGTAGGAAACAAAGAGCCTGCAAAGGGATACGGACAGGCTAAGAGTGGGCAATAAGGTGGCAGATGGAGTTTAATGTCGGAATCATGATGTTATTTTCTTTGGCAGGAAGAATATAAAAAATATATATTTTTAATTATGAGGAACTATTAAATGTTGGTGTTCGGAGAGAACTAGGTGTCCTCGTACAGGAAACACGGAGATGTAGCATATAGATAAAGCACGTAATTAGAAAGGCAAATGGCATGTTGGCCTTTATTGCAAGGGGCTTGGAGTACAAGAGTAAGGAAGTCTTCTAACGATTGAACAGGGCGTTGGTGAGACCACACCAGGTGTACTGTGCACAGTTTTGGTCCCATTATCTGAGGATATATATACATGAATTAGAGGCGCTGCAACGAAGGATATGGGGTTGGCCATTTAGCACTTAGATATGGAGTAATTTCTTCAGTCAGAAGGTTGAGAATCTTTGGAATTCACTATCCCAGCGGGCTAAGGATGCTCAGTCCTTGAGTATATTCAAGACAAAGATCCATAGATTTCTGGATACCAAGGGAATCAAGGATTATGGCGATAGGTCGTGTTGAGGAAGAAGATCTGCCATGAGCAAGATCGAAGGGTCGAATGGACTATTCCTGCTCCCATTTCTTATCTTCTTATTCTCGTAGCTGAACAACCAGAGAGACCAAAGAGCGAAGCAAGCCTACATCAACAGCTCGTTGGCCTGGGGCTATTATTCATGCTTTGGGATTTTCATACTTGAGGTCCCGGCTTGAAAATCCCAGGTGAGTCTTGTTGTTTTTGAGTCAAAATCACCTTCTCAGAGCTTATCGACATTGCACAGAACATACATACCTTAAATTATACAAACTGATATCTCGTGCCATTTTCACTGCAGTATCCAGTATCCCCGAGCTTCACGGGAGCAACGTCAAAACCAACAGATTCAGCAAAAGGCTGTGCGGTGGAATAGGTTCTGTGACTTACTGGATAACTCATTGTGCTGCTGATCAATGCGGCCTTTAAAGGCTGTGCATTCCAATCCTGCCAGGGTTACGTTTTAGGTCAGGTTTCGTTGTTTCTGGTGCAGAACATTTAAACTTTGCTGCCAAACTTCAACTGGTTCATTAATGTCCTTCAGAGAAGGGGACTTGCCGCCCCGGCACTCCCTGTTTTACAAGTGACTCCAGTCCCAACCCACATTCCCTCTGAGCTGGAATCGCGAACCGCTCTCAAGAAAATAACCCAGCAACTGCTCAATTGTTAAAATAAGTTTAAATGATGTTCAATCTAAAGTCAGTCTACTGTGCCCTCAGACAGGTTTCACTTTGGACAGCTGCCGCCGGCTGACAGCCATCGAGTCGCTGACAGTCGTGACGCACAGCATAGCACTGCCTCCCACAGCTGATCAGCCTTCCTTTCAGACCGGCTCTGGGAGACAGATTGAAACAGCGGCGCTGGGAGCATGATTCAAACCTGAACAGAAAAACCCCGTTGGATTTCACGTATGCAGTCAGTCATCGCAACTGCAACTGATCCACAAACCATGTATCAGCTTCCGATCAATTCCCAGATGTGTCAGTAAACCAACCCACAGAAGCACAAGGGAGCGATGGATTTCACTCGCTGATCGATGATAAACTCCGATCTTTAGTTCTTTTCACCTTCCAAACATTGACAGCCTTTTGTCTCAGTATTTATTTCTCTCTCCTTTTTAACCTGTTCGCGCTTTTGCTTATAAACATTTCATTTAATTTATTTGTGAGAAGATATTTACCAGAGTGAATTTAGAACTGTTCAAAATCATGAACGATTTTGACATCGTAAATAAAGAGAAACAGTTTCTAGCGGGAGAAGTGTCGGTAACCAGAGAACACAGATTTAAGGAGATTGGCGAAAGAGCCAGAGGCGACATGAGGAACCGTTTATTATACGGTGAGTTTCTGTGATCTGGAATGCACTGCCTGAAAGGTTGCTGAAAGCAAATTCAATAATAACTTGCGATAGGGAAGTACTGGAAGGGAAACATGCACAGGTCTTTGGAAAAAGCAGGGAAGTAGAACTAATTGGAATACAGCACCAAAGCGCCAGAACAGGCACAATGGGCCAAAAGGTCTCATTTCGTGTTGTATCATTATACGATTGTATGAACTTAATCTTTGCACAACTTCCTTTGTCCCCAAGCGGCCTACACCTGCTCCTAACTCTTATGTTCGTTAATGGCGGGCAGGGTTATTTATTGAAACTGTGGCTCCTCAACAGCACCGATTGTCTGTCATTGTTGTAATCTCCGAATAATGTGAGATGGCGCAGAGAATATGAAAGAAACAGAAAGTGAAAGTGCAGATATTGCTTTCATCAAGGGTCAGTACTCTTTTCACAGGGAAGGATTCTCTTAGAAGTAGATTCCTTCCAGCAGAGTGATACAGGTTATCATAATGAAAAAACTGCGGCCAGCCCCAGAGCAGCAACAGGTCAGTGTATGGTCCTTGTATGACAGTGAGTGATCGGGACAGTGCTGAAGTGATGAGTTCGAGCCTCATCTAATGCAGGCATTTCAACAAATTGTGAACATTTCGGCCACCGCTGAAGGTCCAACAGGTGAGCTCGACGATACATCTGCTTATTAGTGTTACCCTGTGGAGAATAAGGCCCCACTGACCTAGTATTTCGAGAGCGGATGAGAGATTTACTACAGCTCTTTAGTATTATTGTTATTAGGAGTGAGTGGGGACAGTTTACACTCTTAAACCAGCAACTGTGATGTAAAGAATGTGGTGCCAGAGAAACACTTGATTGTAATGCGGTGACAAGACATTTGTCACAACGGAGAAGCTGTGTAAACCTATGGGTCGCCTGTCCGTGTTTCTACATCATGGTCAACACAAACAAGAATTCTGCTCAACACCTTGCTGAGAATTGTGAAGCAGGGACCCTCGCCCGTGTTCGGGGTCTCGAGGGAGAATTCCGAGGCCGGAAATGCAGCTGTCTGATGGGAGCGAGCAAACTGTCCCCCTCCCGCCCACCCTCGTTGGGATGAAGTCCTGTCTTTACACTCCCACGGCCACTAATTGGATTGTATGAGCTGTTATGGCAGTTGGAGCAGTATTTGTGTAAAGTAGTTGCAGAAAGTGAGGAACTCTCGGCTAACGGGATTTGGAGAATTGTGATAATTTTATTTAATAACTGAGCAGCAGAACGCCCTCAATCAGATGTTGGCATTGAATAAAGTAGTATAGTACAAAAAACTAACAGATGGAAAGAGCTGGGTTTCAAACTAGCGGTGTGTTCGATCTCGATCTCTCGTCTGTGAGTTAGAAGATCGATGCGAGTGTTCGCCCTGAGTCCAGCAGGGCAAACTAGCTCCCAGCGAATTGGCGTTAACGGTCAGCACGTTCATCGCCTGGAACAAGTTAAACAGTGCCACATGTAGATGAATCTTGGAAAAGTGAAAGTCTGTGCTGTGATATTACTGAACATGAAAGTCAGCGTGTCCCGAAACCCCTATCTGTTGGAAGGCTGGATTTTCCAGCAGAGATACACCACCCTGTATTTCAGTAAATTCCCCGCTAACTGAGAATGAGATGCGATGAATGAGCAGGTCCAACCCGCGGTTCTGTAATGCTACATGGTGCTTTTTCATTCGTAAAACAAAATCTATGATATAATGGAAACCAGGCCGGAAAAAGACTGGATTTCAGCGCGTTGACACTGGGCCAGATGAGAGTTCAGTTATGATGATTGCCGAATGGTTAGAGAGTGGATTTGGATATACTGAGCGGCTGCACTGAGCATTTCTAGCATTGTTTGAAACGCCATTTCCTTCAATTCTTCGCTCACTGTGACAGTTCGATTCTACTGTTATTATTCCCGGCGTTTGGTGAGATTTCAAAAATTGAATGTGACCAATGTCATCCCCATCTTGCCAACTGCATACTTACAAGGACAAAGCGGCTTCAATATGATACAGCGAGAGGAACTCCCAGAGCTGGTTTAAGGTCGAATGCAAATTCAAGCAAGATTCGTTCACAGGAAGTGTAGATCATTGAGGTGGGTTAGGTCCGGATTGTTTGCACTGATCTTCTTGACAAATGGCCTCAGATTCATGCAGACCGGTTTAGAAGTTCATATCCACCTTTGCAAAATATTTAACGAATTTGAAATATCGCTATGAGGGCTGGTCCAATTTTGGAAGCCGGGACCTCTCACACATTTGAACCTTCACCCCAAAGCGAGAAGGCAGCCCAAGTCCAACGAGCCCCGTTGATGGGACGCAGTGAACTCTAGAGGTAGCAATAGTGAATCCGTGTATCGAGGCAGCAGGTGCCCATCCCAAGGCCAGCAGCAGGGTTTCTGCATTAATTTTCAGGGAGGCCTCTGTTTTGGACAATGTATCAGCAAAGCAGTGAGAAGACAAAGAGGCATCCAGTCATGCAAGAACCGGCAGTAAACAAAACATTGGGAGCGAAGTTCTCTCACCACTTCTCTTACATTTCCATTCTGAGCGTTTTAAAGGTAACTGTGGATAAGTGACGAGGCACGTCTTGTTTATCACTTGTGTGTGGGAAAGGTAATTGAGAATGAGATCCCCATTGGGCCAATAGCCTTTGGATTTCACTGACCAGTACTGCTGCTGTCACTGCAGCTGATCAGACTGTCACCATATATTCCATGGAACATCGGACGTGCTGATGATTAAATAGGATTGATATACGGCAGATTGTCTTTCAAGGAACAGCGAGACATGTTTTTTACAAATGTTATTCATTTTGAGATATGGGCCTCAATGATATGGCTTGATAAGGTTTAATTAATGCCCAATAACATATCTGGCACTGGAAATTAACCATTACAATGAGGAATCATATTCCTTCAGGTTTTAATTATTGTTAAAGATTCAAAAAACTAATGTTTTCGAATTATTTCGGTTTCTTTTATCTCTCTCATTCTCTTAAGACCATCTTTATTTCCCTCACTTTAATTCTATTTCTGTACATGATTTGACACTGAAACTGACACATCCTCTTTCACTCTCTACACTGAACATGAAAGGTTCTTCTATCTGATTGGTCAAGGAGATGCACAGTTGTTTGTCCTGTTCACAAAGGTCTGAGCTCCTCTGTAGAGGGCGCTTCACATTTCTAGCTGTCAAATTTATAGTAAGTTCCAGTGTAAAATCCCACAGAATGTCTGTGGTCAAGTGCAAATGTGATGAACGGCCGTGCCGCTCATTCACCAGCAAGAGGATAATCCAGCCCAGTTACTTCTAATGTTCTACATGTCTTGAACCTTTGTGCTTTCTCATTTTCTAGACTCATTTTTCAGATTCTGGTTGAAACAATGTTCAACGTTTATGAGACCAGGGATATGGGGGCCGTTGTTGAATTGAACATTTGTTCTTGTATTTGTAGAGAGGATGGTATTTGAACTCAGCCCTGCCCATTATCGCGGCCAGAGTTTGTTATTTAGACTTTGGCTCCGGAACAGCAGCACCTGTTCGTTATTTTTGTGAATTCAAAATAATGCAAAGAACTAACATATGAACAGAGGCAGCTTTCAAATTAATGGTGTCTCAGAGCTCGCAATATCGTCTCTGAGTCCGAAGACGGTGGGAGTGAAATTCGGCTCCACCAGTAGCACAAACGGGCTCAGAGCAAATCGGATCCAAACGGTCATCACCTGGAACAACATAAATAGTCACACAAGTCGATGAAGCTTGGAAAAGTAAACACTTTGCTGTAATATGTCTGAAAATGAAACTCACTGTGTTCCTTCAGCACTGTCTGTTGGAATGCTCAGTCCCCCAGTGTAGAGAAGGTGACACATTCACAATCCTCGATTCAGTCATTTCACACCTAGCTGAGAATGAGCTAAATTGAAATGAGCACGTCAAACATAGCACTAAACGGTGTCTAGAGGGTGGATTTGGAAATTCTGAGTGGCTGCACTGAGCATTGCCAGCTCTATTTGGTGCACCATCCTCTTCAATTCATCCCTTACATGTACAGTTACATTATGCGGTTCATTTTTCCCCAGCGCTTGGGGACATTTCTAAATTTGAATTTGACCCATGTCAAGGCAACCTTGTCAGCTACACATTTACAGATACAAAGTGGCCACAATATGATTCACTGGGACGAAGTCCCCAAGAATGTCGATGATCGAATGCAAATTCCACCAAAACTCGTTCACAGCAAGTGTCTTTCATTGAGACGGTTCAATTCCTGATTGTTTGCACTGACCTTCTTCCCAAATGTCCTGGGAATCATGCGGACTGGTTTGTGAAGTTCTTTGCTATCTTTACAAATGTTTCATCGACAGTGCAACGTCAAAATGAGGACTCGTACCTGTGATCTTGCATATATTAGATGTTTCAATCCCAAAGCGAAAATCATACACCTAGCGCATCGAGCCCGCTGAAATCTGCCAGTGAACTCTATAGATCTCCATAATCAAACCTTGTTTTTGCTATTCTCGACAAGCACAGCGTTTCAGAACTAGACAGCTGTGACTTTGTCTTGTCCACCTGACTTCTAATGTGCCGCAAGTTCCACTCAGACAGTTAATTGTGTGCAGTTTTGGTCGCCTTATCTGAGGAAGGATGTTCTTGCCATGGAAGGACTTCAGCGAAGATTCACCAGGCTGATACCTGGGATGGCAGGAATGACGTATGAGGATAGATAGGACGATTAGGCTTGTGCTCGCTGGAGTTTCGAAGAATGAGAGGCTATCTGATTGAAACTTATAAAATTCTGACAGGACTGGACAGACTAGATGCAGGAAGGACATTCCCGATGGCCGGGGAGTCCAGAACCAGGGGTCAAAGTCTAAGGATATGGGGTAGGCCATTTAGGACAGAAATGAGGAGGAACTTCTTCACCCAGAGGGTGGTGAACCTGTGGAATTCTCTACCACAGAAGGCAGTCGAGGCCAATACATTAAATATATTCAAAAAGGAGTTGGATATATTTCTTAAGGTTAAAGGGATCAAGGGTATGGGGAGTAAGCAGCGACAGGGTACTGAATTTGGATGATCAGACATGATCGCATTGAATGGAGGAGCAGGCTCGAGGGGCCGAATGGCCTACTACTGCTCCTATCTTCTATGTTTCTATGTTTATTGAGCTGTTCGGGTTTGGACCATGTATCAACAAAGGCAGTGAGAAGATATGGTGGCAGAAAATAAGGCAACAACCGCCAGTAAACCTCATATAGCGAAAAAAGTTCGTCCTCCTCCTCTCCTACATCTCCACTCTATGGTGAGATATAAACTTCACCTCAAGTGCTTGTTAAATTTCACTGCAGATATATAATGAAGAGCATCTCGGTTGACCGCTTCTGTGTGGGAAAGATCAGTGAGAATTTAGTCACCATTACCACAAGATAATTTGGATTTCACTGACCGATAATGCAGTTGTTTATACAAGTGATCATATTGTCACCGCATATAAAATGGAACAGGAGACATGCTGATGACAAAATTATTTAAGTATTGCATAATAAGCAGCGGCAGCACGAGAGGATAACGAGAGGCCCGAGAGCGGACCTAAATTAAAGCAGCGGCAGCAGCGAGAGGTTAAAGAGCGGCCCAAGAGCAGACCCAAATTAAAGCAGCGGCAGCGTCGACAGGATAAAAAGCGGCCCGAGAGCGGACCTGAATTAAAGGCGCAGCAGCGGCGGGAGGAAAAATAGCGGCCCGAGAGCGGACATTAATTAAAGAAGCGGCAGCGGCGAGAGGTTCAATAGTGGCCCAAGAGCGGACCTGAATTAAAGCAGCGGCAGCGGCGAGAGTATAAGAGCGGCCCAAGAGCAGACCTAAATTAAAGCAGCGGCAGCATCCAGAGGATAAAGAGCGGCCCGAGTGCGGACCTGAACTAAAGCAGCGGCAGTGTCGAGAGGATAAATAGTGGCCCGAGAGCGGACCTGAATTAAAGCAGCGGCAGCGGCGTGGCTCTGAATCAAGAACAGCAAAAACATCACAGTGACGTCACAGGAGAGCAGGTAGATGATTGGTTAGAGTGACGTCATAGGAGAGCAGGTAGATGATTGGTTGGTGAGTATTACATGGTTTTTTTGCTCTCTAAATTTGGGAGGGGGGTTAAATTAAGAGCTGAGAAACTGTAACTTGCTAGTAGTTATTAAATTAATAACTTAAAACTAGATAAATTAATCAAACAATAAAAGTAAAATAAAGATTGAACAAAAGCATTAACTTATTACTTAATTAATAAAACAAGGTTAGAGATGGCAGATGTGTCGCCACTGCAGCATGTGGGAGTTTGTACCGAGCATCGGGATCCCGAGCAATAATATCAGAGAGTTAAATGCGTGGCTCAAAGAGTGGTGTGGGAAAATGGGGTTTGAATTCATGAGGCACTGGCACATGTACAGGGGAAAGAGGGAGCTGTTCCCTCGCGACATGTGCCAAATCTCCCTCGTGACGTGTGCCAAATCAACCAGGCTGGGACCAGCGTCATCGTGAATCGAATAACTAGGGTGTAGATAGTGCGTTTTTAACTCAAAATGGGGGGGAGCAGTCAGATGAGGGGAAATTTAGAATTCTAAAGTGTAAGGTGAAGGCAACAGAGCAGTGTAACGACTTGGGTATAAATAAGCAGAGCGTGACAGGAAGGGACAGGGAGTTTAATGCTAGCAGTACAGCAGAGCATAAGGTCAAAGCAGGGAGTAATCGTAATATAATTAAATGAAAGGCTCTTTCTCTGAATGCACGATCCATTCTTAACAAGATAGACGAACTGGTGGCACAAATAGAGATAAATGGACTTGATCTAATAGCCATCACAGAGAGGTGTTGCAACGTGACCAATGTTGGTAACTAAAGGTACCAGTGTATGTGACGTTTCGAAAAGACCGGCAGCATGGAAAAGTAGGGGCGTAGCCCTGAAAATAAAGGATGACATAACGACAGTAGCGAGAAAGGACCTCGGTTCGGTTGATCAGCAACTAGCCTCAGTATGGGTGGAGATAAGGATTAACAAGGGGCATAAAACACTGGTGGCATAAATATATAGGCCCCCTAGCAGTAGCTATCCCGTTGGACAGGATATTAATCAAGAAGTAGTGGGAGCTTGTAACAAAGGTAACGCAATAATCGTGGGGAACTTTAATCTTCATATAGACTGGACAAATCAAATTGACAAAGGTAGTCTGGAGAACCAGTTCATGAATGCATTCGGAACAGTTTCCGAGAACAATACCTAATGGAACCAACCAGGGAACAGGCTGTTTTAGATCATATAATGTATAATGTGACAGGATTAATTAGCAATCACATAGTAAAGGTTCATCTGGGGCAGACTGATCATAATGTGCTAGAATTTCATATAAAGTTTGAGAAGGACTTGACTATTCTGAAACTAGTGTCATATACTTCAATAAATTCAATTACATAGGCTTTAACTGTCTAAGATAGATTGTAAAAATAGATTAAAATGCATGGCGGTAGATAGGCAGTAGTTAGCATTTAAAGAAATATGTCATAATTCTCTACAAAAATGCATTCCATTGAGAAACTAAAACTCCACGGGATAAGTGATCCAACTGTGGCTAACTAAAGAATTTAATGATTGCTTTCGATTGAAAGAAGACGCCTATAATGTTGTGAAGAATAGTAGTAAGCCTGAGGATTGGGAGAGTTTGAGGAACCAGTAAAGGATGACCAAAAACTTAAAAAAGTGGAAAAAATAGAGTATGAGAAAACACTAGTAAGAAATATAAAAGCCGCTTGTAAGACCTTCTACAAGTATGTAAAGAGGAAGAGAGTAGCAAAAGTAAACGTTGGTCCGTTAGAGGCTGACAGGAAAATTTACTGTGGGGAATAAGGAAATGGCAGAAACTTCACACACATATTTTGTATCTGTCTACACAGTAGAAGACACTAAAAGCATACCGAAATGATGGGGAACCAAGGCTCAAATAACAGTGAGGAATTAACGTACTTAAAATTAGAGAAAAATCATTGGAGAAACGAACGGGATTAAAAGCCAATAAATTCCCTGGACCCGACGGCCTACATTCTAGGGTTCGAAAAGAGGTGGCTGAATAGATAGTGGAGGCACTGGTTTTGATCTTCCATAATTCCCTAGATTCTAGAACGATCACAGCAGATTCGAAGGTTGCAAATGTAACAACGCTATGTAAGAATGGAAGGACAGAGAAAACAGGGAACTACAGGCCAGATAGCCTGACATCAGTCGTCGGAAAAATGTTTGAATCCATTGTTAAGGAAGCGGTGGCAGGGCACTTAGAAAATCATAACGTGATTAGGCAGAGTGAACATGGTTTTATGAAAGGGAAATTGTGTTTGACAAACTTATTAGAGTATGTTTCGGGAAGTAACTAGCACCGTAGATAAAGGGGAAGCAGTGGATGTAGTATATTTGGATTTCCAAAAGGCATTCGATAAGGTGCCACATAAAAGATTATTACACAGGATTAGGGCTCATGTGGTTGGTGGTAATATACTAGCATGGATAGAGGATTGGTTAATGGGCAGAAAAAAGAAAATAGGGATAAGTGGATCTTTACCAGGTTGGCAGGCAGTAACTAGTGGGGTGCCGCAAGGATCAGTGTTGGGGCCTCAGTTATTTACAAACAGTGGTAATGACCTGAATGAACGGATCGAGTGTAACGTTCCCAATTTTGCTGACGATGCAAAACAAGGTGGGACAGTAACTATGAGGAGAACACAAATCGTCTGCAAAGGGATATAGAGAGATGGTAAGGTGGCAGATGGAGTATAAGGTAGGAAAATGTGAGGTTATTCACTTTGGTAGAAACCATAGGAAACAGAATATTTTTGAAAATGTGAGAAAGTTTCAAATGTTGCTGCTCAGAGAGATTTGGTCGTCCTCGGGCAAGAAACACAGAAAGCTAGCATGCAAGTACAGCAAGCAATAAGGAAGGCAAACGGCATATTGACCTTTATTGCAAGGGGCTTGCAGTATAAGAGTAAGGATATCTTGCTACAGCGGTACAGGGCCTTGGTGAGACCACACCTGGAGTACTTTGCCCAGTTTAGGTATCCATATCTAAGGAAGTATAAATTTGCCTTTGAGAATTAGCCTGCAGGCTCACTAGAGTGATTCCTTGGATGAGGGGGCCGTCTTATGATGAGACTTGTGTAGATTGGGCCTATCCTCCCTGGAGTTTAGAAGAATGAGAGGTGATTTCATTGAAACATCTAAGATTCTGAAGGGGATTGACAAGGTAGATGCTGAGAGGTTGTTTCCTCCGGCTGGAGTGTCTCGAACTCGGGGGCTCAGGCTCAGGATAAGGGGTAGGCCATTTAATACCGAGATGAGGAGGAATTTCTTCCCTCAGAGGGTTGTGAGTATTTGGAATTATCTGCCCCAGAGGGCTGTGAATGCTGAAACTTGGAATATAATTCAAGGCTGAGAGAGATAGATTTTTGATCTCAAGGGGAAACAAGGTACATGGAGATCAGGAGGGAATGTGTTGAGATCGAGGATCAGCCATGATCTTATTGAATGGCGGAGCAGGCTCGAGGGGCCGAATTGCCTCCACCCGCTCCTATTTCTTATGTTATTTTCTCCTCTTTGACTGTTTCTCTCTCTCTCTCTTTCTCTCTCTCTCTCTCTCTCCTCTCTATGTTTCTCCCTCTCTCTTTGTGCCTGTCTCTATCTCTGGCTTTCTCTTTATCTCTCTCTCCCTCTGCCTCCCTAAAACTATCTGCCTCTCTTTCTCTCTCTCTCTCACTCACTCTGTCTCTCTGCCTCTCTCTCTGCCTCTGCCTCTCTGATTTTCGTTCGCTTTCTGCCTCT
This sequence comes from Somniosus microcephalus, assembly GCF_052327205.1. Classification (NCBI taxonomy): domain Eukaryota; kingdom Metazoa; phylum Chordata; class Chondrichthyes; order Squaliformes; family Somniosidae; genus Somniosus; species Somniosus microcephalus. The sequence continues at coordinate 7,792,941 of NW_028225186.1, read as the reverse complement.
CTCTGGGGCTCTCTCTTTCTCTGTGGGCCCGGGCCCAGACCCTTTCTTCTCCGTGTGTGAGCCTCAGTACCACAACAGGTGAAATCAATGGACCCCCAGCCTCAACAACATTTTGGAAACATTCCAGATTTCCATTGCACTTTGTTTGAAGAAGTGCCTCCTGACATCACCCCTGAACAGCTTAGCACTAATTTTAAGGTGAGCCACCTTGTTCTGGGCTCCCCCTACCAGATCTCTCGATCGGCTCGATCTACTTCTTCGAATAAAATAACGTTTTAATTCCTTCTTTTCTCTCCACTCACTGACAGCTTTAAAATGAGCCAATGCGCTTTAGCGAAAGCTGGGGCAAAGGCACCAATATTGGCCCAGGACGCTCGGGGAGTGAACTCAAGTCCCAGAAGAAGCCCGACGTCCCCATTGCAACATCGAACCCCGCTGAGCTGAAGCATCGAGGAAATGTAGTCGGCAGCGGCCACTGGCTTTCCCGGGCTCGGGGAAGCAGACTCTGAAGAAAAAGCAAAGAAGAAGAACAAATGCAATAAAGCAAGAACGAAATACAGGCCAGGAAAAGCTCCGAGTGTTCGAGAAACCTGTACATTTGTATGATTGATAACAAAACGCCTTCGAACCCGAGGATACTTCGAACAGATGAAGAATTTCAGTTCATTTTCCGACACAATTCCAAGCAGCAGAGGCAATGAACACGTTGAAACCGGCAAATAGGAAAACATCTATCATTAAGCAACAATAGAATAAGCAGTGTATGGCAAAGAGAAGGAAGAAAGGAAGAAATAATATTTCAAGGAAAGAAAGGAAATAAAGTACAAGCAATTGTGTCTTTATATACTGACACTGTAGATCTTTCTACACCGGGACAGCAGAGGGCGCACTAGGGCCATCAGCCACATCAGTGCCTGAAATATGGTTCAATAGGAACAAGGAGGACATTCAGCCCCTCAAGCTGCTTACACTGGAACAGAATGAGTATTTCAAACCCTCGAGCCTGTTACACAGACAGGGAAGGAGCCTATATAGTATGTCAATCCTATTACTGAGGAACAGTATAATGCCATTCAGCCCTTGAACCTGTTGCACAGGAAAAGAAGGATGCCATTCAGCCGCTTGAGCCTGTTACATTGGAACATGAGGAGGCCAGTCAACCCCTCGAGCCTGTTGCATAGGAATAGAAGGAGGTTATTCAGCCCCTCGAGTCTGTTACATAGAAACAGGAGGAGACTATTCAGTTCCGTGAGCCTGTCACACAGGAACAGAAGGAAGTAATTCGGACACAGAATCCTGTTGCACAAGAACAGCAGGAGGCCACCAGCCCTTCGAGCCTGTTATATAATAACAAGAGGAGGCCATATTGCCTTAGAGCCTTTTACACAGGACAGGTGGTGGCCATTCAGCCTCTTCAGCCTGTTACATAGGAACAGGAGGGTCTTATTCAGACCACTCAAGCCTGTTAGATAGGAAGAGGAGATGGCCATTCTGTCCCTCGAGTCTGTTGCACAGTAACAACATGAAGCCATTCAGCCTCTCGAACTAGTTACACAGGAGAAGGCCATTCAGCCCATCAAACATCTTACATAGCAACAGGAGGATGTCATTCTGTCAATCGAGTCTGTTACTGAGGAACCGGAGCCGGCCATCAAGCTGCTCGAGCCTGATACACAGCAGCTGGAGGAGGCCATTCATCCCCTTGATCCAATTACACAGGTACAGGAAGAAGCCAGTGGTACGGCAGCACCGTGGTTATCTTACTGGTTTGTTAATCCAGGGGCCTGGACAAATGATCTGGAGACATGAAAGAAAATCCCACCACAGCAGTTGGCGAATTTAAATTCAGACAATGAAGTGAATCTGGAATTGCAAAGCTGGTATTTTTATAAGTTACCATGAAACTACCGGATTTTTGTAAAAACCCATCTGGCTCACAAATGTCCTTTAGAGAAAGAAACCTGCCGTCCTTACCTGCTGTGACCTGTCTGTGACTCCAGACAAACAGCAATGACTCTTAACTGTCCTCTGAAATGGTAGCAAACCGCTACAAAGAAATATCTTAAGAATAAAATCGCAAAGACCACTCAGCATCGATAAAGGCGCCCGCAGCCCAGCCCTCCTCCCGTACATAAAGGAACTTGTGCCGTGATTGGGGGAGCTGTACCACAGACGGGTCAAGCAACTGCCTGACAGACATAATCAAACCGGATCATTCTGTGTCTGTTTAAAAGGGATGTGCTGTCAGTCGCGGATCATTCTGTGTCTGTTTAAAAGGGATGTGCTGTCAGTCGCGGATCATTCTATTTCTGTGTAAAAGGGATGTGCTGTCAGTCCCGGATCATTCTGTGTCTGTTTAAAAGGGATGAGCTGTCAGTCCCGGATCATTCTCTGTCTGTTTAAAAGGGATGTGCTGTCAGCCCGGGATCATTCTGTGTCTGTTTAAAAGAGACATGCTGTCAGTCCCGGATCATTCTGTGTCTGTTTAAAAGGGACATGCTGTAAGCCCGGGATCATTCTGTGTCTGTTTAAAAGAGACATGCTGTCAGTCCCGGATCATTCTTTCTCTGTTTAAAAGGGATGTGCTGTCAGTCCCGCATCATTCTGTGTCTGTTTAAAAGGGATGTGCTGTCAATCCCGGATCATTGTGTGTCTGTTTAAAAGGGAGGTGCTGTCAGTCCCAGATCATTCTGTGTCTGTTTAAAAGGTATGTGCTGTCAGTCTCGGATCATTCTGTGTTTGTTTGAAAGGGATGTGCTGTCGGTCCTGGATCGTTCTGTGTCTGTTTGAAAAGGATGTGCTGTCGGTCCTGGATCATTCTGTGTTTGTTTAAATGGATGTGCTTTCAGTCCCGGTCATTCTGTGTCTGTTTAAAAGGGATGTGCTGTCGGTCCTGGTTCATTCTTTGTCTGTTTAAAAGGGATGTGCTGTCGGTACTGGTTCATTCTTTGTCTGTTTAAAAGGGATGTGCTGTCAGTCCCGGATCATTCTGTGTCTGTTTAAAAGGGATGTGCTGTCGGTCCTGGTTCATTCTTTGTCTGTTTAAAAGGGATGTGCTGTCAGCCCCGGATCATTCTGTGTCTGTTTCAAAGGGATTATACATAATGTTATACAGAAACAGGCCAACTGTTCTCTGTCGTCGTTAATGCTCCACACGAGGTTCCTCCTAATCTAATTTACCTCACCTTGTCAGCATATTCCTTTCCCCCTCCCTCTTAAATGCATCTGTGTCATTCACCTCAACTAATTCTCTTTGGAGCTCCTTCCTCATCTCCACCAGTCTTTGGGTAAATAAATTACTCCTGAAGTCGTTACTGTGTTTATCGGTTATTATTTACGACCTGTAATTCTGGACACCACCACAATTCGAAGTATCAGCGTGTAGTTGCGATGGCCGAGTAATTAAGGCGCTGCATTCGAAATCCTATGGGCTTTCCCCGCGCAAGTTTGAACACTACTTGCAGCGATTCTACTGCAAGCCATTTATTTAATTTAATCGGCTCCCTGTGGAGGTCACTGGCTCCGAAACTGATCAGAATTCCCTCCACTGCACTTTATTACACTGATTAACGCAAAGCTGTTGTGCCAACTAGAAACACTGAAAACTTATCGGCATTATTTAGATATTGTGGGTTTGTTGGAAACTCTTTGCAAAGATTAGTGAGAAATATACACACAGAACAGCCCTGCAATGTTTGGAAGGAAATCATCTTTAGTGCGGTTTGGGTTTATTAAGATTTTACACGTTGTACCAGATTTAATAAGTGAATAAAACGTACAGGGCACGACACGAACCTGACATTTTCTGATGATCTCTGGTGGAAGAGCAAACTGCATAAATCTACAACATGTGACTGAACGCATGCTAAACAGCGGACACAATCTGTTTAGACAGAGCTAAGCGACCCAACAACCAATAAATCAGGTCAAAGCTCTGCAGATACGGCATGTCGGTGGTAGAGTGAGTGATTGTTTATGGTGGTGGATGGGGTGCCAAACAGGCGGACAGCTTTATCCTGTATTTTGTCGAGCTTGTTGAGTGCTGCACTCATCCAAGCAAGTGGAGAGTATTTCAGCACACTCCTGACGTGTGCCTTGTGGATGGCGGAAAAGCTTTGAGGAGTCAGGACACTCGGCGCGGTATACCCACCCTCTGAAATGCTTTTTTCGCCACACTATTTATGTGGCTGGTCCAGTTAAGATTCTGGTCAATGGTGAACCCCAGGATTTTGATGGTGGGGGATTCAGTGATGGTAATGCTGTCGAATGTCAAGGGGCCGTGGTTAGCCTCTCGCTTGTTTGAGATGGTCATTGTTTGGCACTTGTGTGGCGCCAATGTCATAAGATGTCGGCTGTGGTCATGTGTGGCTCACAATGACATATGCACAGCATTTGCCGATGGGATGGTGTATGATTGACAACAGCAGGTTGTCTGTAGAGAGATTAGTGCCGGAACATGTGCGATAGTATCTGGAGATTTGAAGACATCTCGAAAATATAAGCTTGGGACCTAAAAGTAAATTGAATTTGACGATGTATTTAAAACATGAAGGCCGGTTAGCTCAGTTGGTTAGAGCGTAGCAGTGATAATGCCCAGGTTGTGGGCTCGATCAGCGTACGGGCCATTTGCTTGTTTTGTTGGGCTGTTCAATTTCTTATTTTTCTATTTTTGAGCAGCGTAAAGAGGTTGGATGTAAACTCACACGGGACCTGCAATATTTTGAAGCAAAGATGCAAAACCTTAGTTCTGCTGAGAGCTCGTGGACCTGAAAGGTGAACCCTAAGTTTTTCTGTCCACAGATGTTCCCTGACCTGCGGAGTGTTTCCAGATTTTAATTAAAAATTCCAGATCCTTTGGGACTTCTCGAATGATAATGAGTGAATGGTTCACAGATGCTGATTGGCTTGGAATGCATAGAATGGAACTGAAATGAGGACAATCCCGTGGTTTAGTCAATCATTATCACCAATATTTTGCCATGCAGCACAGTGGCCGCGTGGCCTAATGGGTAAGACGTCTGACTTCAGTGTTAAATCTTCAAGTATTTTTACACGTTTGTGCAACTTCATAAAAGCAAACCGCTTTCCCACTCATTTGCTGGAGGTGATTTCCTTCCAAACATTGCAGCGGTCTTTATAAAATGTTATTTTTCGTGCCCTTTTACATGGATATTTCTCACTGATCTTTGCCAATAAGAACATAAGCACATAAGAAATAAGAGCAGGAGTAGGCCATACAGCCCCTTGAGCCTGCTCCTTCATTCAATAAGATCATGGCTAATCATCGACGTCAACTCCACTTTCCCATCTGATCTCCACATCCCTTGATTTTCCAAGAGTCCAAAAATCTATTTATCTCAGCATTGAACGTAATCAAAGAAACAGCATTCACAGCCCTCTCGGGCAGTGAATTTCGAAGATTCACATCCCACTCAGAGAAGAAATTCCTCCTCATCTTCGTCTTAAATGGGCGACGCCTTATTCTAAATCTATGCTCCCTGGTTCCACATAACCCCACCAGGGGACACATTCACTCAGCATCTACCCTGTCAATCCTTTTCAGAATCTTGCATGTTCCAATGAGGTTTCCTCTCATTTTTCTAAAGTCCAGGGAGAAGAGGCCCATTACGCACGACCTCTTATCATAGGACAGCACTCTCAGCCCAGGAATCAATCTAGTGAACCTTCGTTGCACAGCCTCCAAGGCAAGTATTAGGACACCCAAATTCTGCACACTGCTCCATGTGTGGTCTCAACAAGACCCTGTACAATTAGAGCAAGTCGTCCTTTCTCTTATACTCCAACCTCCTTGCAATTAAGGGCAATATGGAAGTTGCCTTCCATATTGCTTGCTGTACCTGCATGCCAGCTTCTGTGTTTCTTGCACGAGGACACCCACATCTCTCTGAATAACAAAATTTGAAAGTTTTTCACCATTGATAAATATTCTCTTTTTTTATGGTTTCTACTGAAGTGAATAACCTCACATTCCCTATATTATACTCCATCTGCCAACGCACTGCCCACTCACTTAGTCCAACTATATCCCTTTGCAGGCTTTTTGTGATTTCCTCAAAGCTTACTGTCACACCTAGCTTTGGATCATCAGCAACACTGGATAAATTACACTCAGTCCCGTCATCTAGTTCATTAATATAGATTGTAAATAGCTGAGACCCCAACACTGATCCTTGCGGCACTCCATTGTATACAGCCTGCCAACCTGAAAAAGATCTGCTTATCCCTACTCTCTGTTTTCTGTCCAACAACCAATCCTCTATCCATACTGCTATATTACCCCAACCACATGAGCCCGAATCCTGTGTAATGACCTTTTATGTGGCACATAATCGAATGCCTTTTGGAAATCCAAATACATGGATTCCAGCTTTTTCCCGAAAATGATGTCAGGCGAACTGGCCTGCTCTTCCCTCTTTTAACTCTCCCTCCTTTCTTCAATAGCGGTGTTACATTTGCGACCTTCCAATCTGCTGGGACCATTCCAGAATCTAGGAATTTTGGAAGACCTAAACCAATGCATCCACTGTCTCTTTAGCCACCTATTTGAGAACCCTGGGATGAAGGCCATCAGTTCCTGGTGATTTGTCGGTTTTAATTCCATTAGTTTCTCTAGCACTTTATTTCTACTGATATTAAAAAGGTTATGTTCCTTACCCTCATTAGACCCTTAGTTCTGCACCATTTGTGGTAGGCTTTTTGTACCTTCTACTCTGAATACGGATCCAAAATATTTGTTTGACGATTCTGCGATTACCTTATTCCGCGTAATAATTGGTCCTGTCTCGGCCTCTAAGGGACCAACGTGAAATAGTTTCGAACAAATCCACAATATCTAATTGATGACGAATACCTTAAATGTCTTTCCAATTGGAAGAACAGCTTTGCGTTAATCAGTGTAATAAAGTGCGTTGGAGGGAATTCTGATCATTTTCGAGGTCAATAATCTCTACAGGGAGCCGATTAAATAAAATAAAGAGCTTCCAGCACAATCGCTGCGATCAGGGCTTGAATTCTTGTGGTGGCACGTTGAATTGTAGTGTAACCCAGTGCTTAATCCACTCGGCCATAACAGCTACATAATGCGAGTGTTTTAATAGTAAAAGGGCATGTTCCAAAGAGCAGACACATGCTCCGCTTAATATAAATGAAGTAGATGTAGGGTTTTTGGATTTCCAGAAGGCATTCTACAAGTTGCCACTAAAAGGTTACTGCACGAGATAAGAACACACTGGATTGCGGGTAATATATTGGCATGGGTAGCGGATTGGCTAACAAAAAAAAACAGAACGTCAGGATAACTGGGTCATTTTAAGTTTGGCAATTAGTAACTAATGGGGTGCCACAGGGATCAGTGTTGGTTCCTCAACTATTTACAATCTTTATTAATGAGTTGGATGAAGGGACCTCGTGTACTGCAGCCAAATTTGCTGATGATACAAATATAGTTGTGCAAGCAAATGTGAGAAGGACAAGTGTCTGCAAAAGGATATGTTAGGTTACGTGGGAGGGCAAAAAATTAGCAGATTCATTATAATGTTGGAAAATGTGAGGTTATCCACTTTGGAGGGAAGAATGAAACAGACAAATATTATTTAAATGGAGTGAGACTACAAAATGCTGCGTTACAAAAGTATGTGGCGGTCCTAGTACATGAAAACCAAAAAGTTAGCATGCAGTTACAGCAAGTAAATAGGGAATCTAATGGAATTTCGGCCTTTACTGCAAGTGGTATGGAGTGTAAGAGTAGGGACGTTTTGTTGCAATTTTACAGGGCACTGGTGAGACCACACCTGGAGTACTGCCGACAGTTGTGGTCTCCATATTAAAGAAGGATATACTTGTATTGGAGGCAGTGCAGCAAAGATTAATTAGGTTGATTCCTGGGATGGAGGGGTTGACGTATGACGAAAGGTTGAGCAGGTTGGGCCTAGACTCATTGGAGTTTAGTAGAATGAGATGTGATCTTATTGAAACATATAAGATTCTGAGAGGTATTGTTAGCGTGGAGGCTTAGAGGATGTTTCCCCTGGTGGGATTATCTAGAATTAGAGAGCATCATTTCAGATTAAGGTCTCGCACATTTAAGACGGAGTTGAGGAGGAAGTTCTTCTCTCAGAGGGTCGTAAATCTTTGCTATCTCTACCCCAGAGAGCTGTGGAATCGGAGTCATTGAAGGTATTCAAGGCGGAGACGGAGAGATATTTGAACTACAAGGGATTCAAGGAGTATGGGGAGAGAGAAGGAAAGTGGTGTTGAGGCCAAGATTGGATCCGCCATGATGGTGTTGAATGGCGGAGACGGCTCGAGGGATCGATTGGATTACTCCTTTTCCTGTTTCTTAGGTTCTTTAGTTCATATGTAACAACATTTTGTGACGGCTATATTGTAGCGTATGTGCCTTTAAGAGCCCCCTGTGTACTGTAATGCCGGTAATGGCCACTCAGGCTATATAAGCCTGTATATTGTGTTGTATCAGTTAGTTCCCCTCCACACTTGGTTCAGTAAATACCTGTGAAACCAACTCCTGTCTTCAGTGTCTCTATTAACACACGGACACAACAGTGGTGACGAATTGGAAACGGACTTACCTGCAATTCGGCAGCACCTCAAGGACATCGATTCCACTGCCGTCCAAAGTTGAAGAAAATCAAGAAGAAGGAAAAGCTGTGGTTTCACCAGCTAGCTAAGCTGGTGGCAGGTACTGCAATAATCCTTCCTGGGCGTCGGGCTGTGGCTCCAGCGGCTGGCTCTGCAGCTAGGCCAAGCAGCGAAAGCAGAGGCAAGCAGTAACAGACGGAGAGGGAGCACTAGGGAGATGGCCGGCGCTGCAAGCAGGTCGGTGTTCAGACCTAGGGAGAGAGTCCGGCGGGAACGAGTCTCCAACTGTAAATAAATAAATAAAAAGAAGGGAAACCCGCGGGAAACAGCGTTGTCATCGGCAGCATCGGCGGGGAGGCGCGGGACGCGCCATTTTTTTTCTAAGATGCCTAAGTCTGGCAATATTGATGCTTTTGATAACGAGATAGAGGATTGGACCACATCTGTGGAAAGAGTGGAGGTATATTGCACCGCAAATGGAATAGAAAATGAATAGAAAGCGTCAGTACTTCTAAATGTAATGGGCGCAAAGACATACGGGCTGTTACGAAACAAAATCACACCAGCCAAACCAAAGGACAAGAATTTTAAAGAAATTGTTGATACACTACAGGAGCACTTAAACCCAACACCGCTGCTGATAGCAGAACGATTCAAATTCTTCAAGAGGAATCAACACAAGAATGAAAATAACGCTGATTACCTCACCGAAGTAAGAAAGCTATCAAAGCACTGCCAATTCGGGGCAGGACTAGCAGATTATCTTCGAGACAAATTCGTCTGCGGTCTCCTAAGTGAAGGAACACAGATAAGGCTGCTTTCTGAAAAAGATTTAACACTGGACAAGGCTTTCAGTATGGCTGTATCATACGAAGCAGCCGCAAGAGGAGCTGCAGAGATACAACAAAAGACACAGGACTTCGGCACCCATGAAATGACACAAGGTTTCGAGAGATGTTATCGCTGCGGCAGATCCACCCATGACCAGAGGGACTGCTGGTTCAAGGACAAAGCATGCAGGCAATGCGGAAAGACTGGACACATTGCACGGGTATGCCAATCTGGACAGAAAAAAATCCATGGACAGAAAAAAAATGATCAATGAAGAAAAGTACAGAAAGGTACAAATGATGACGGAGACTAGCTCCGAAGACCAGAAGAGTGATAGCGACTCCGAAAACAACAGACTAAGCTGTCTCAAATTACAGAATGTAATTGCCAAAGAAGATTACCAGGCCATTTGGGCTACCCTCACGATAGCAGGGTCCCCAGTTAAAATGGAGCTGGATACAGGATCAGCTCTGACCGTCATAAATCGATGGGATTACGAGCGGCTATTTCCGCATATACCTTTAAAAGACACACCCATTATCTTGAAAACATATACAGGGCAGAAAGTATATCCCAAAGGAAAAAAATAGTGCCTGTTGTATACAAAGGCAAGGAAATACAAAAGTTGTATTTATACGTTCTGCAAGATGGTGGTCCACCGCTGTTGCGACGTGAATGGATCAGGAAAATACGTTTAGACTGGCACTCCATTCAGGTACTGACGGTGACAAATGAGGAAAAAAACGATGATGACGTCATACCTGAACGATTCAAAGACATCTTGGCCAACGCCAAAGAAGTGTTTCAAGAGAAACTAGGAACCTTCAAAGGCATCACCGCCTCAATAAAAGTGGAAGATGCGGCAATTCCAAAGTTTTTTAAGTCAAGACCGGTGCGATACGCAATTTGTCCAGCAGTCGAGGCAGAGCTGGAGAATTTGGAAAAGGCAGGCCTATTATCCAAAATAGATTGGAGCGAGTAGGCAACACCCATCGTCCCAGTCATGAAGAATGCGTTGAATAATGATAAATCTGAAGAACAGAGAAAAATTCGCATCTGTGGAGACTTCAAGGTGACTGTAAACCCGGTCCTTAACACAGTACAGTAACCTCTTCTGAGGATAGAAGATTTTTTCGCCTCACTATCCGGAGGGAAACGTTTCACAAAAATTGACTTCGCACAGGCATATCTACAGATGGAGGTTGAAGAGGCCTCAAAAAAGTATCTCACGATAAATACACACAAAGGTCTGTACCAAAACAATGGACTGGTTTTAGGAGTAGCATCCGCTCCAGCTATCTGGCAAAGAGCTATGGAGCAAGTCCTCCAAGGAATTCCGGGGACTCAATGCTACCTAGGCGACACCCTTGTAACAGGAGAAAACGAAAACGAGCACCTTGCCAATTGGGAGCAGCTGCTCACTAGGCTGAGAGAACGGGGCCTACGAGCAAATCGCCCCAAGTGCGAATTTTTCCAGAATCAGATATCATATTGTGGCCACATAATTAATAAGGAAGGGTTGCATAAGTCACCTGAAAAAATTGAAGCTGTCATAAAAGCCCCAGCACCTGAAAATGTTTCACAATTAAGGTCGTTCCTGGGATTAATAAATTACTATCATAAACTTTTACCGAACTTATCAACTCTTCTGCACCCTCTTAATGAACTGCTACAAACAGGAGTAATTTGGAAATGGAGCGAAGACTGTAAACGTGCCTTCCATAAATGCAAAGACTTAATCACGTCCAAAGAAGTTTTGGCTCATTACAACCCATCACTGCCAATCAGACTGGCGTGCGATGCATCCCCTTATGGCGTAAGAGCAGTATTATCGCATAAATTACCTGATGGCTCGGAACGGCCGATAGCTTTTGCGTCACGCTCATTGAACTCAGCTGACCGTAACTATGCCCAAATCGACAGGGAAGCACTCAGCCTGGTATGGGGAGTGAAGAAATTCAACCATTACCTACATGGACAAAAATTTACCTTGTTGACTGACCATCAACCCCTCATCTCCATATTCAACCCTAAAAAGAGTGTTCCCATTATGACAGCGCAAAGGCTACAGAGGTGGTCCCTTTTTCTAGGGGCACACCAATATAACATCGAATACAAAGGATCAAAACAGCATGGGAATGCTGATGGGTTATCGCGCCTACCGTTGCCAACGGTAGAAGAAGCACCTACCGTAGGCCCAATGGAGATTTTCCACTCTACCATAGTCGAATGACTACCAGGAACAAATTCTGCCATTGAAAGGGAAACTCGAAATGACCCGACTCTCTCACGAGTCTACGATTTAACAGTGAAGGGATGGCCAGCACATGGCGAACCACTGTTGCCAGGATTCTCGCAAAGAAGAGAACAGCTGTCAGTGTGCCGAGGAACCTTGATGTGTGGATCCAGAGTGGTGATTCCACCCAAACTCCAGGATAAAGTTCTAAAGGAGCTTCACGAGGGGCATCTGGGTGAAGTGAAAATGAAGAACCTAGCCAGGGCCAGGTATTGACGGAGACATCGAAGAAATGACCAAGAGCTGCCTAGGATGCCAGAATGTCCAAAACGCTCCACCACAAGCCCCTCTACATCCATGGGAGTGGCCCTCATCTCCCTGGCAAAGGGTACACATCGACTTTGCTGGTCCATTTATCGTCTCAATGTTCTTAATCGCGGTTGATACACACTTCAAGTGGCCAGAGGTAATGAAGATGTCCTCCACCACCACGGAAAAAACCATCACAGTATAAAGAACCATATTTGCCAGGAATGGGCTGCCTGAACAGATCTGTTCTGATAATGGACCGCAATTTGTGTCCAAAGAATTCAGGAAGTTCTTAAAAAACAATGGGGTTAAGCACTACACGTCCGTCCCATACCATCCCGCCACCAATGGGTTGGCTGAAAGGTTTGTCCAGACCTTCAAGAAGGCCATAAATGCCATGGGTAATGAAGACATAAAACTTCAGCACTTGGTGGATAACTTCTTGTTTGCATACAGGAATGCAACACATATTGTTACAAACCAAACTCCCGCCATGATGTTCTTCAATAGAAGCCTAAGATGCCGGCTGGATTTGATCAAGCCAAACATCAGAAGGGATGTGGAGAACCGGCAATTTCAAGGCATGAATGAAAGGCCAACTAGAACCTTCCAGATAGGTCAACAATTTTGGCCCGGGACTACCGTACCGAGAAATGGCAGACTGGAACTATCTGCACACGACTCGGACCGCTGATGTATACCGTGGACATCGGAGAAAGCATAATAAGGCGCCATGTAACCAAACCATAGAGTCCTCCGAAAAGGGACAACCTACACCACAACTCTATACGTCTAATCATGAAGTAGAGATACCCATATCTACCTCCGATCCGGAGATACTGGAACCCGATGAACCCGACACTGGCACTCAAGCCTAATCAGCCTTGCCAAAAGAACCTACTACACCACCAGAAACTACTACACCACCGAAGCGTTATCCGGACCGAGTCAGGAAGCCTCCAGAGAGACTGACTTATAATTAATTAACTGCAGCAATGTGCAGTTTATTTTTCTTGTAACATGTAATTAATGATTACTTAAAATATTATGTACTGGTTGGCTAAAAGGGGTGGAATTGCAGTGTATGTGCCTTTAAGAGCCCCTTGTGTACTGTAATGCCGATAATGGCCACTCGGGCTATATAAGCCTGTATATTGTGTTGTATTAGTTAGTTCCCCTCCAGACTTTGTTCAGTAAACACCTGTGAAACTAACTCCTGTCTTCAGTGTCTCTATTAATACACGGACACAATATATATAGAGGCCTGGTTCGACCACTGTGTACAGATCTGCGCACTGCACATTAAAAAGGACCTTGGAGGGCGTGCATTGCAGTTTCACCAGTGTGTTACCAGGGCTCCGAGGGTTAGACTAGAAGGAGAGATTATATAAGCTAGGCTTTTATTCCCTGGAATATTGAAGGATAAGAAGTGATTTCACTGAATCATAGAATTACAGAAGTTTATGGATGAGAAGAGGACCATTCTTCCCATCGTGTCTTTACCGGCCGAAAAATAGTTATTCTGACATAATCCCACTTTGCATCTCTGGGTCCATAGCACTGTAGGTTACCGCACTTCTACTATATATCCAAGTACATTCTTTAAATGTAATGTGTAGTGTGTTCCAGACATTCTCCACTATCTATGTGAAAATTGTTCTCCTCAACTGCTCTGTAATCCTTCTACCTGTTACTTTCAATCTATGCCTAATGTTCATTTATATCTCTGCTAATGGAAATTGTCCTTCGTATCCACTGATCTGTGACCCTCATGAATTTATACACCTCAATTAAGTCTCCGCTCAGCCTCCTCTGTTCCGAAGAAAACAAACCCACTCTATCCAATCTTTCCTCATAGCTAACATTCTCTAGTATTGGCAACATCCTTGTAAATTTCCGCTGTATCCTCTTGAGGGCAATCACATCTTAACTGTAATGTGGGGAATTAAACTGTACACAGCACTGTAGCTGTGGTCGAAAAGTGTTTTATACAGTTCAAGCATAACCTCCTTGGTCTTCTATTCTATGCCTTGGCAAATACACGAAAGTAACTTTAGTGCTTCTTAACCAATAATAAAAACAGAAAATGATGGAAATATTCAGCAGCTCATCTGAAATAAAAATAGTAAATGCTGGAAATATTCAGCAGGCAATCTGAAATAATGACCTGCTGAATATTCGCTGCATTCTCTGTTTTGATCTGAGATTCCAGCATTCGCAGTCTTTTGTTATTGCCTTCTTAACCACTTTATCTACCTTTACTGCTAGCTTCTTGGATCTGTGGACATGCAATCCCATGCCCGTCTATTTCTCTACATTTCTCAATAACCTGCCATTTATTGTGTATTACTTTGCCCTGTTCGCCCTCTCCGAAATGCATTACCTCACACTTCTACGGAATGAATTTCATTTGCCAATTTTCTGCCCACCTAACCAGACCATTGCATCTTCCTGCAGTCTACAGCTTTTTTCCTCACAACCACACGACCTGTTTTTTATAAGGTCTGTAAACTTTACAAGGATGATACCAGAAATGCGAGGGTATACATATCAGGCAAAGATGAACAGGCTGGGTCAATTTTCTCTTGAAAAATGAAGGCTGAGGGGCGACCTAATAGAGGACTTTAAAATTATGAGAGTTTTTGAAAGAGTGGATACAGCGTGAATGGTCACACTTACATACGAACATAAGAACATAAGAAGTAGGAGCAGGAGTAGGCCATTCGTCCCCTCGGGCCTGCTCCGCCATTCAATAGGATCATGGCTGATCCGAACGTTGACTCACGTCCACTTCCATGCCCGCCTCCCATAAACCCTAATTCCCTTATCAGCTAGGAAACTGTCTATCTCCGTCTTAAATGTATTTAATGTCGCAGCTTCCACAGCTCTCTGAGGTAGCAAATTCCATAGATTTATTATCCTCTGAGTGAAGAAATTTCTCCTCTTCTCAGTGTTGAAACGGCAGCCCCTTATTCTAAGATAATGCCCCCTAGTTCTAGTTTCACCCATCAGTGGAAACATCCTCCCCGCATCCACCCGATCAAGCCCACTCACAATCTTATATGTTTCGATAAGTTCGCCTCTCATTCTTCTGAATTCCAATGAGTGGAGGCCCAACTCACTCAACCTTTCCTCATAAGTCAACCGCCTCATCTCCGGAATCAACCGAGTGAACCTTCTCTGAACTTGTGGGGAAGATCATAACTAAATGCCATCAACATAAGATCATCACCAAGAAATCCAAAAGGGAATTCAGCAGAAAACTATTTATAGAAATATGGAAGATCGGAGCAGGAGTAGGCCACTCAGTGCCTCGAGCCTTTTCCGCCATTTAATGAGATCATGGCTGATCATCCATATTCAGTACTCTGTCTCTACGTTCTCCCCATACACCTTTAGCCCTTTAGCATTAAGAAATATATGTAACTCCTTCTTGAATGTATTTAATGAATTGGGCTCATCTGCCTTCTGTGGTAGAGAATTCCACAGGTTCACCACTCTCTAGGTGAAGAAATTCCTCCTCATCTCAATCATAAATGGCTTACTCCTTATCCTTACATTGTGACCCCTGGTTCTGGACGCCCCGCCATCGGGAACATCCTTCCTGCATCTAGTCTGTCTAGTCCTGTTAGAATTTTAAAAGTTTCAAATAGATCCCCTCTCATTCTGATAAACTGTAGCGAGTATAAGCCCAATCGACCCAATCTCTCCTCATACGTCATTCCTGCCATCCCAGGTATCAGCCTGGTGAACATTCGCTGCACTCCCTCCATGACAAGAACATCCTTCCTCAGATAAGGCGACTAAACCTGCACACAACACTCAAGCTGTGATCTCACCAAGGCCCTGTACAACTGTAGCAAGACATCCTTGATCCTGTACTCGAATCCTCTCGCTAAGAAGGTCAACATACCATTTGCCTTCTTCACCGACTGCTGCACCTGCATGCTTACCTTCAGCGACTGGTGCAGGAGGACACCCAGGTCTCGTTGCACTTCCCCATTTCCCAATCTATATCCGTTCAGATAATTATCTGTCTTATTGTTTTTTCCAAAAAGTGGATAACCTCGCATTTATCCACATTATACTGCATTTCCCATGCATATGCCCAATCACCCAACTTATACAAATCATACTGAAGTTTCTCTGCATCCAACTCACAGCACGCAAGCCCACACATTTTTGTGTCGTCTGAAAACTTGGAGATATTACATCTAGTTCCCTGTTCTAGATAATTATTGCGAATAGCTGGGTTCCTTGCATGGATACCTGCGGTAACCTACTAGGCACTGCCTGCCAATTGGAAAAAGATCCGTTTATTCCAACACTTTGCTTCCTGTCTGCTAACCAGTTCTCTATGCAAAACAGTACCTTACCCCCAATCCCATGTGCCTTAACGTTGCACGCTAATCTCTTCTGCAGGACCTTATCGAACGCCTTCTGCAAGTCCAAATACACCACATCCACTGGTTCTCCCTTATCTATACTACCAGTTACATCCTCAAAATATTACAGTGGATTAGTCAAGCATGATTTACCTTTTGTAAATCCATGTTGACTTTGTCCGATCCTGTCACTGTTTTCCAAGTTCTCTCTTATTACATCTTTTATAATGGACTCTAGCAGTTTCCCCACAACCGAATTCAGGCTTACCCGTCATAATTCCCCATTTCTCTCCACCACCTTTTTTAAATAGGTGGTGCGAATGTGGAACTCACTACCACAGGGAGTGTTTGAATTGTATAGTATGAGTGCATTTAACGGGAGGCTAGGCAAACACATGGGACAGAAGGGAATATTGGGTTATGCTGTTAGATTTAGACGAGGAAAGATGGAAGGAGGCTCGTGTGGAGCATAAACGCCAGCATGGACTGGTTGTGCTGAATGGCCTGTTTCTATGCCGCGTTTCCTTTGTAATCCTATGTAATGCTACATAACTCATTAATCATGCACCCTACATTGAAGTCTACATCACTGATATACAGCACAAGAAGCAAGGGACCTAGACTGAACCGTGCAGTAACCCACTGTATCAGCCTTCCAGTCACAAGAGCAACCATCGATCATTACCCTTTGCTTCCTGCCACAGATCCAATTTTAGAACCAACTTGCCGCTCTGAATTGAATCTCTTGGGCGTTTACTGTGCTTATCAGTCTGTCACGTGGGCAGAATCTGATCGTGGGACAACGGGACCTAAACTTAAGTTCGGAGTCTGGCCGTTCAGGAGACAAATTCGCAATCATTTCTTCATACAAATGGAGGTCGAAGCGTGGAACTCGCTCCCACAAAAGCAGTTGACGCTAGATCAATTAATGATGTCATATCGGACATCGATAGACTTTGCTCGACCTGGGTATTAGGGGAATATAATACCACTGTTTCACAAAAATCGCGATTAATATATTGAAGCTTTAAAAGTAAAGCCGACTGTGCCCCATCTGGTGGATGAATATGAAAGGTGCATGTTAGCAGGTCTGCAGTGTAAGTAAAGGCAAGTGAGCACCCTGGTGGCTGAATGTGCATGGTTCATGTTAGCAGGTATGTCGCTTGATTGGCAGCTGAGGCTGTTTGTGGTTCATCAAATGCAGGAAGTTCCCAGCCAGCATATTTTTTGAGTGAAAGCTGCAAACGACTTGCTTGTCCTAGTGCAAAAGTGCCTCATTCTGTTTCTGTTTAAAGGGGTGTTATGTCAGTCCCGGATCATTCTGTGCCTGTTTAAAAGAGGTGTGCTGTCAGAGCCGGATCATTCTGTGTCAGTTTATCAAGGATGTGCTGCCAGTCCTGGATCAATCTGTGTCTGTTTGAAAGTGTTGTGCTGCCAGTCCCGGATTATTCTATGTCTGTTTAAAAGACCCGTTTATCCCGTCCAAACCAGCGGATTGGAAAACCGCAAATGTAACGCCCCTATTCAAGAAAGGAGGGAGATAGAAAGCAGGAAACTATAGGACCATTATCCTAAGATCTGTCCTTGGTAAAATGCTTAAATCCATTATTGAGGAAGTAGTAGCAGAACATTTTGAAGTTTAAACTAATTTGGCAGGGGGATGGGATACGGAGTGGAGCTATAGTAAGGGGTGATGCTGAAATGACCAGCTTGTTCCCAATGAATTCTGGGATACTTGACCATGATAACCCTCTCAAAGAAAGGAATTGTAAGACAGAGCTGTTAGATTCAAACATGGGTTTTAATTAATACTTGGAACAGAGACTGACAACATGCAGCTGGGAACAGATAGCAGGAAGGCAAGCAAAGTCGAATATCAAGCATCAAAGACAAATAGAAGTGATAAGGGAATCGTAAAGTGCAAGGACACAAGCACATTTGCTGACTGCGATACGCCATTCCACTAATCAAACTTCAGAACGTGTGTATTCACAGCTTCAGTAGAACTATTGTCTAAACACGGCCGGTCCTCCCTGGAGATAAGGGTACACATTTACAACCAACATTATACGAGTCGCAGAATATATGAATCACTGTGGCCTTGTAGTCACCCTGCTTGATCGACAGTTAAGAATAAAACATGTTTTCTCGAACAATAAACTATGCCTACAATGGGGAAGAGAGAACATCATGAATGTGGGGAATAGGATGAAACAGTAACATCTGTGACCAGCATGGCCAGAGGGTACCTGGGTTCAAGGGGTTGGCCGGATAGTTGAGGGACTAAGCACATAAACCAATAAAGAGTAACTGTTGTGAAGCTGTTTGTACGTATATGCCCCCATTCTGAAGTAGGAGGGCGTTGCTTATATATCTATATATATAAAGGAATCGTTCTGTCTGTCTGTCTATCTGTCTGTCCTTCTGCCTGTCTGTCCTCATGTGTGCGTCTGTCCGGCTATGTGCTCGAAAGTTACAGAGCGTACCTACGCGTGCATTACGTCAAATGAAATCTCACTGTTCCAAAACGATGGTAAGCGTATTGACGTTTCGGCCGGACAAAAATTGCGCCCGCAGTATCTGAAAAACCTTCAACATTCCGCTCATTAGCATCTCATTATCCGCTCATTAGCGACAGAGTGACCTCGAGGTTGACCAATCGTACGCCGGGTTGCTGGCGGGTGCGGCCGGGCCCTCCTACGGTCCAGTGATGGGACGATTGACCAATCCTACGCTTCGGTCACCTGATGGTCGACCAATCGGTGCGTGTGTGGGCGGGCCTTATCGTTCTGAACCGAGGTGAGTCACCGCCATCTTGATTCCAAACTTTTCCTTTCTTTTTCCCGCTTTCTGCATCTTTAAAAAAAACGTTGCTTTTAAAACACATATTGTTTTTAAAAGAAGTTAATTACTTTCTAAATCTTTTATCTAATCTCATTAATTTTCCTACCTTTCCCCATTTTTCCAGGTAGGCCTCGAAGCCTCGGCCTCTCCTCCGCACCCACACCCGAGCTAGGCACCTCCCGGCCCCAGTCAACAAGCGGCCCCCGATCGCCGCCATCTTTGTGATGGCTGGAGGGGCGAGCCTCAGCCGAGCGCCGCTGCCGCCGCCATCTTAGTAAAGGCTGGTGCAGCGGTGGCGGCACGGAGCTCCGCGGAGCAGGAGCACGGCGGCGTCTAATTCTTCCCCCCCAACCCCCAGTCTGTCTCTCTCTCTCTTCCCCGCGCCTCCTGAATGCGTGGGGGAAGAGGCCCGGGGCACCGTGGCCGCTTTCGTAGACTACAACTCCGTGACAGGCGAGGAGGGTCTTTGTTAACGCAATCGGCCGCTCAGGCCCAGAGATCGGGAGGCGGAGGAGGGCTACCATGGCAGCCGGGGCTCGGGCAGGGGACGAAGTCTCTCTGCTCTTGAAGCCGGATCCGGCGGGGGGCGGGGCTCCAGAGATCGGGCCTCCGGAGATCGCAGGGGGGGGCGGGGGGGGCGAGCCTCTGGAGATCGCGGCAGGGGGGGCGAGCCTCGGGAGATCGCGGGGGGGGCGAGCCTCGGGAGATCGCGGGGGGGGGGCGACCTCGTGAGATCGCGGGGGGTGGAGGGGGGGCGAGCCTCGGGAGATCGCGGGGGGGGGCGAGCCTCGGGAGATCGCGGGGGGGGAGGGGGGGCGAGCCTCGGGAGATCGAAGGGCGAGCCTCCGGGGGGGGTGGGACGCGAGCCTCGGGGGGGCGAGCCTCGGGGGGGGAGAGCCTCGGGAGAACATGGGGGCAAGCCTCGGGGGGGGGGGTGGGGGTCGAGCCTCGGGAGATCGGGGGGGTGGGGGCGAGCATCGGGGGGGGCGAGCCTCGGGAGATCGGGTGGGGGGTGCGGGGCTCGGGAGATCAGGGCGGGCGGGGCTCGATAGATCGGGGGGCGGGGCTCGGGCGATCGGGTGGGGCGGGGCTCGGGCGATCGGGGGGGCGGGGCTCGGGAGAAGGGGGGCGGGGCTCGGGAGATCGGGGCGGGCGGGGGAGCCTCGGGAGATCGGGGGGGCGTGGCTAGGGGACTCCCCCCACCCCTCCCCCTCCCCTCCCCCTTCCCCTCTCCCCTCCCCCCCGCTCCCTCTCCCCACCCCTCCCCCCCGCTCCCTCTCCCCTCCCCCACGCTCCCTCTCCCCTCTTCCCGCCTCCTCTCCGCCTCCCCCCTCCTCCCCTCCTCCCCTCCTCCCCCCTCCTCCACTCCTCCCCCTCCCCCTCCTCCCCTCCCCCTCCTCTCCCCATCTCCCTCCCCTCCCCCCTCCCCTCCCCCCTCCTACCCTTCCCTGCCCCTCCCCCTCCCCTCCCCTTGCCCCCTCCCCTTCCCCCGTCCCCTTCCCTTCCCCTCTCCACTCCCCTCCCCTTCCCTTCCCACCTCCCCCCTTCCCCCTCCCCTCCCCTTCTCCCCTCTTCCCGCCTATTCTTCCCCCCTTCTTCCCCCCAGTCCCTCTCTCTCTTCCACCCAGTCGCTCTCTCTCTTCCCCCCAGTCGCTCTATCTCTTCCCCCAGTCACTCTCTCTCTCTTCCCCCCAGTCGCTCTCTCTTCCCCCCAGTCGCTCTCTCTCTCTTCCCCCCAGTCGCTCTCTCTCTCTCTTCCAACAACAACATGCCCTCAAAAAAGCCTCGGCACCACCGGGCACTCCAGCTAGTCTATCTGTCCTCGGGTGTACGTCTGTCCGGATATGCGCTCGAAAGTTACAGAGCATACCTACGCGTGCGTTACGTCGAAAGAAAGCTCACCGTTCCAAAACGATGGTAAGCGTAATTAAGTTTCGGCCGGACAAAAATTGCGCCCGCGGTATCCAAAAAACCTTCAACATTCCGCTCATTAGCATCTCTTTATTCGCTCATTAGCGACAGAGTGACCTCGAGGTCGACCAATCGTACGCCGGGTTACTGGCGCATGCGGTCGGGCCCTCCTACAGTCGAGTGACGGGATGATTGACCAATCTTACGCTTTGGTGACCTGACGGTCGACCAATCGGTGCGTGTGTGGGCGGGCCTTATCGTTCTGAACCGAGGTGAGTCACCGCCATCTTGATTCCAAACTTTTCCTTTCTTTTTCCCGCTTTCTGCGTCTTTAAAAAAAAAGTTGCTTTTAAAACACATATTGTTTTTAAAAAAAGTTAATTACTTTCTAAATCTTTTAGCTAATCTCATTAATTTTCCTACCTTTCCCCGTCTTTCCAGGTAGGACTCGAAGCCTCGGCCTCTCCTCCACACCCACGCCCGAGCTAGGCACTTCCCGGCCCCAGTCAACAAGCGGCCCCTGATCGCCGGCATCTTTGTGAAGGCTGGAGGAGCGGGCATTAGCCGAGCACCACTACCGCCACCATCTTAGTAAAGGCTGGTGTGACGGTGGTGACACGGAGCTCCGCGGAGCAGGTATGCGGCGGCATCTAACTCGCCCCCTGCCCCAGTCTGTCTCTCTCTCTCTTCCCCGCGCCTCCTGAATGTGTGGGGGAAGAGGCCCTGCGCACGCCGCATTCAGAGACTTCAACTCCGTGACAGGTAAGAAGGGTCTTCGTTCACGTTGGGTGGCGGGCGGGTTCCTCGGGTGCTGATCCCTGGCGGGGTGGGGCCGGAGACTGGCTCTTAACTTGCCCCGGAGAGCGGGCGGACGGGCCTGGTTGCCTCGGCTCTGTCGCTCTTAGTTTTT
>NW_028225186.1:7732974-7770396 GCF_052327205.1 Somniosus microcephalus | reverse complement strand
TCTTCTGATTCACCCTCCAGACTTCACCTTCTTCTTCTCCTTCTTCTGCTTCTTCTGATTCACCCTCCAGACTTCATCTTCTCCTTCTCCTTCTTCTGCTTCTTCTGATTCACCCTCCAGACTTCACCTTCTCCTTCTCCTTCTTCTGCTTCTTCTGATTCATCCTCCAGACTTCACCTTCTCCTTCTCCTTCTTCTACTTCTTCTGATTCACCCTCCAGACTTCACCTTCTCCTTCTCCTTCTTCTACTTCTTCAGATTCACCCTCCAGTCTTCACCTTCTCCTTCTCCTTCTTCTGTTTCTTCTGCTTCACCCTCCAGAATTCACCTTCTCCTTCTCTTTCTTCTGCTTCTTCTGATTCACCCTCCAGACTTCAACTTCTCCTTCTCCTTCTTCTGATTCTTCTGATTCACCCTCCAGACTTCACCTTCTCCTTCTCCTTCTTCTGCTTCTTCTGATTCACCCTCCTGACTTCACCTTCTCCTTCTCCTTCTTCTACTTCTTCTGATTCACCCTCCTGACTTCACCTTCTCCTTCTCCTTCTTCTGCTTCTTCTGATTCACCCTCCAGACTTCACCTTCTCCTTCTCCTTCTTCTGCTTCTTCTGATTCACCCTCCAGACTTCATCTTCTCCTTATCCTTCTTCTGCTTCTTCTGATTCACCCTCCAGACTTCACCTTCTCCTTCTCCTTCTTCTGCTTCTTCTGATTCATCCTCCAGACTTCACCTTCTCCTTCTCCTTCTTCTACTTCTTCTGATTCACCCTCCAGACTTCACCTTCTCCTTCTCCTTCTTCTACTTCTTCAGATTCACCCTCCAGTCTTCACCTTCTCCTTCTCCTTCTTCTGTTTCTTCTGCTTCACCCTCCAGAATTCACCTTCTCCTTCTCTTTCTTCTGCTTCTTCTGATTCACCCTCCAGACTTCAACTTCTCCTTCTCCTTCTTCTGATTCTTCTGATTCACCCTCCAGACTTCACCTTCTCCTTCTCCTTCTTCTGCTTCTTCTGATTCACCCTCCTGACTTCACCTTCTCCTTCTCCTTCTTCTACTTCTTCTGATTCACCCTCCTGACTTCACCTTCTCCTTCTCCTTCTTCTACTTCTTCTGCTTCACCCCTCCAGACTTCACCTTCTCCTTCTCCTTCTTCTACTTCTTCTGATTCACCCTCCAGACTTCACATTCTCCTTCTCCTTCTTTTGCTTCTTCTGCTTCACACTCCAGACTTCACCTTCTCCTTCTCCTTCTTCTGCTTCTTCTGATTCACCCTCCTTACTTCACCTTCTCCTTCTCCTTCTTCTGCTTCTTCTGATTCACCCTCCTGACTTCACCTTCTCCTTCTCCTTATTCTGCTTCTTCTGTTTCACCCTCCAGACTTCACCTTCTCCTTCTCCTTCTTCTGCTTCTTCTGATTCACCCTCCAGACTTCCCCTTCTCCTTCTCCTTCTTCTGCTTCTTCTGATTCACCCTCCAGACTTCACCTTCTCCTTCTCCTTCTTCTACTTCTTCTGATTCACCCTCCAGACTTCACCTTCTCCTTCTCCTTCTTCTGCTTCTTCTGATTCACCCTCCAGACTTCACCTTCTCCTTCTCCTTCGTCTACTTCTTCTGATTCACCCTCCAGACTACACCTTCTCCTTCTCCTTCTTCTACTTCTTCTGATTCACCCCTCCAGACTTCACCTTCTCCTTCTCCTTCTTCTGTTTCTTCTGATTCACCCTCCAGACTTCACCTTCTCCTTCTCCTTCTTCTACTTCTTCTGATTCACACTCCAGACTTCACCTTCTCCTTCTCCTTCTTCTACTTCTTCTGATTCACCCTCATTCCAGACTTCACCTTCTCCTTCTCCTTCTTCTACTTCTTCTGCTTCTCCCTCCAGACTTCACCTTCTCCTTCTCCTTCTTCTGCTTCTTCTGATTCACCTTCCAGACTTCACCTTCCCCTTCTCCTTCTTCTACTTCTTCTGATTCACCCTCCAGACTTCACCTTCTCCTTCTCCTTCTTCTACTTCTTCTGATTCACCCTCCAGACTTCACCTTCTCCTTCTCCTTCTTCTACTTCTTCCGATTCACCCCTCCTGACTTCACCTTCTCCTTCTCCTTCTTCTGCTTCTTCTGCTTCACCCTCCTGACTTCACCTTCTCCTTCTCCTTCTTCTACTTCTTCTGATTCACCCTCCAGACTTCACCTTCTCCTTCTCCTTCTTCTGCTTCTTCTGCTTCACCCTCCAGACTTCACCTTCTCCTTCTCCTTCTTCTGCTTCTTCTGATTCGCCCTCCAGACATCACCTTCTCCTTCTCCTTCTTCTGCTTCTTCTGCTTCACCCTCCAGACTTCACCGTCTCCTTCTCCTTCTTCTGCTTCTTCTGCTTCACTCTCCTGACTTCACCTTCTCCTTCTCCTTCTTCTACTTCATCTGATTCACCCTCCAGACTTCACCTTCTCCTTCTCCTTCTTCTGCTTCTTCTGCTTCACCCTCCAGACTTCACCTTCTCCTTCTCCTTCTTCTGCTTCTTCTGCTGCGCCCTCCAGACTTCACCTTCTCCTTCTCCTTCTTCTGCTTCTTCTGCTTCACCCTCCTGACTTCACCTTCTCCTTCTCCTTCTTCTACTTCTTCTGTTTCTCCCCCCTGACTTCACCTGCTCCTTCTCCTTCTTCTGCTTCTTCTGATTCACCCTCCTAACTTTACCTTCTCCTTCTCCTTCTTCTGCTTCTTCTGATTCACCCTCCTGACTTCACCTTCTCCTTCTCCTTCTTCTGCTTCTTCTAATTCACCCTCCAGACTTCACCTTCTCCTTCTCCTTCTTCTGCTTCTTCTGATTCACTCTCCAGACTTCACCTTCTCCTTCTCCTTCTTCTGCTTCTTCTGATTGACCCTCCAGACCTCACCTTCTCCTTCTCCTTCATCTACTTCTTCTGATTCACCCTCCAGACTTCATCTTCTCCTTCTCCTTCTTCTGCTTCTTCTGATTCACCCTCCAGACTTCACCTTCTCCTTCTCCTTCTTCTACTTCTTCTGATTCACCCTCCTGACTTCACCTTCTCCTTCTCCTTCTTCTGCTTCTTCTGCTTCACCCTCCAGACTTCACCTTCTCCTGCTCCTTCTTCTGCTTCTTCTGCTTCACCCTCCAGACTTCACCTTCTCCTTCTCCTTCTTCTGCTTCTTCTGCTTCACCCTCCTGACTTCACCTTCTCCTTCTCCTTCTTCTACTTCTTCTGATTCACCCTCCAGACTTCACCTTCTCCTTCTCCTTCTTCTGCTTCTTCTGCTTCACCCTCCAGACTTCACCTTCTCCTTCTCCTTCTTCTGCTTCTTCTGCTCCGCCCTCCAGACTTCACCTTCTCCTTCTCCATCTTCTGCTTCTTCTGCTTCACTCTCCTGACTTCACCTTCTCCTTCTCCTTCTTCTACTTCTTCTGATTCACCCTCCAGACTTCACCTTCTCCTTCTCCTTCTTCTGCTTCTTCTGCTTCACCCTCCAGACTTCAGCTTCTCCTTCTCCTTCTTCTGCTTCTTCTGCTGCGCCCTCCAGACTTCACCTTCTCCTTCTCCTTCTTCTGCTTCTTCTGCTTCAACGTCCTGACTTCACCTTCTCCTTCTCCTTCTTCTACTTCTTCTGCTTCACCCCCCTGACTTCACCTGCTCCTTCTCCTTCTTCTGCTTCTTCTGATTCACCCTCCTAACTTCACCTTCTCCTTCTCCTTCTTCTGCTTCTTCTGATTCACCCTCCTGACTTCACCTTCTCCTTCTCCTTCTTCTGCTTCTTCTGATTCACCCTCCAGACTTCACCTTCTCCTTCTCCTTCTTCTGCTTCTTCTGCTTCACCCTCCAGACTTCACCTTCTCCTTCTCCTTCTTCTGCTTCTTCTGATTCACCCTCCAGACTTCATCTTCTCCTTCTCCTTCTTCTGCTTCTTCTGATTCACCCTCCAGACTTCACCTTCTCCTTCTCCTTCTTCTGCTTCTTCTGATTCACCCTCCAGACTTCACCTTCTCCTTCTCCTTCTTCTACTTCTTCTGATTCACCCTCCAGACTTCACCTTCTCCTTCTCCTTCTTCTACTTCTTCAGATTCACCCTCCAGTCTTCACCTTCTCCTTCTCCTTCTGCTGTTTCTTCTGCTTCACCCTCCAGACTTCACCTTCCCCTTCTCTTTCTTCTGCTTCTTCTGATTCACCCTCCAGACTTCAACTTCTCCTTCTCC
Organism: Somniosus microcephalus; assembly: GCF_052327205.1. Lineage (NCBI taxonomy): Eukaryota > Metazoa > Chordata > Chondrichthyes > Squaliformes > Somniosidae > Somniosus > Somniosus microcephalus. Next base: position 7,766,199 of record NW_028225186.1, on the reverse strand, counting down.
TTCTTCTGATTCTTCTGATTCACCCTCCAAACTTCACCTTCTCCTTCTCCTTCTTCTGTTTCTTCTGATTCACCCTCCAGACTTCACCTTCTCCTTCTCCTTCTTCTGCTTCTTCTGATTCACCCTCCAGACTTCATCTACTCCTTCTCCTTCTTCTGCTTCTTCTGATTCACCCTCCAGACTTCACCTTCTCCTTCTCCTTCTTCTGCTTCTTCTGATTCACCCTCCAGACTTCACCTTCTCCTTCTCCTTCTTCTACTTCTTCTGATTCACCCTCCAGACTTCACCTTCTCCTTCTCCTTCTTCTACTTCTTCAGATTCACCCTCCAGTCTTCACCTTCTCCTTCTCCTTCTTCTGTTTCTTCTGCTTCACCCTCCAGACTTCACCTTCTCCTTCTCTTTCTTCTGCTTCTTCTGATTCACCCTCCAGACTTCACCTTCTCCTTCTCCTTCTTCTGATTCTTCTGATTCACCCTCCAGACTTCACCTTCTCCTTCTCCTTCTTCTGCTTCTTCTGATTCACCCTCCTGACTTCACCTTCTCCTTCTCCTTCTTCTACTTCTTCTGATTCACCCTCCTGACTGCACCTTCTCCTTCTCCTTCTTCTACTTCTTCTGATTCACCCTCCAGACTTCACCTTCTCCTTCTCCTTCTTTTGCTTCTTCTGCTTCACACTCCAGACTTCACCTTCTCCTTCTCCTTCTTCTGCTTCTTCTGATTCACCGTCCTTACTTCACCTTCTCCTTCTCCTTCTTCTGCTTCTTCCGATTCACCCTCCTGACTTCACCTTCTCCTTCTCCTTATTCTGCTTCTTCTGTTTCACCCTCCAGATTTCACCTTCTCCTTCTCCTTCTTCTGCTTCTTCTGATTCACCCTCCAGACTTCACCTTCTCCTTCTCCTTCTTCTGCTTCTTCTGATTCACCCTCCAGACTTCACCTTCCCCTTCTCCTTCTTCTACTTCTTCTGATTCACCCTCCAGACTTCACCTTCTCCTTCTCCTTCTTCTGCTTCTTCTGATTCACCCTCCAGACTTCACCTTCTCCTTCTCCTTCGTCTACTTCTTCTGATTCACCCTCCAGACTACACCTTCTCCTTCTCCTTCTTCTACTTCTTCTGATTCACCCTCCAGACTTCACCTTCTCCTTCTCCTTCTTCTGTTTCTTCTGATTCACCCTCCAGACTTCACCTTCTCCTTCTCCTTCTTCTACTTCTTCTGATTCACCCTCCAGACTTCACCTTCTCCTTCTCCTTCTTCTACTTCTTCTGATTCACCCTCCAGACTTCACCTTCTCCTTCTCCTTCTTCTACTTCTTCTGCTTCTCCCTCCAGACTTCACCTTCTCCTTCTCCTTCTTCTGCTTCTTCTGATTCACCCTCCAGACTTCACCTTCTCATTCTCCTTCTTCTACTTCTTCTGATTCACCCTCCAGACTTCACCTTCTCCTTCTCCTTCTTCTACTTCTTCCGATTCACCCTCCTGACTTCACCTTCTCCTTCTCCTTCTTTTGCTTCTTCTGCTTCACCCTCCTGACTTCACCTTCTCCTTCTCCTTCTTCTACTTCTTCTGATTCACCCTCCAGACTTCACCTTCTCCTTCTCCTTCTTCTGCTTCTTCTGCTTCACCCTCCAGACTTCACCTTCTCCTTCTCCTTCTTCTGCATCTTCTGCTTCGCCCTCCAGACATCACCTTCTCCTTCTCCTTCTTCTGCTTCTTCTGCTTCACCCTCCAGACTTCACCTTCTCCTTCTCCTTCTTCTGCTTCTTCTGCTTCACTCTCCTGACTTCACCTTCTCCTTCACCTTCTTCTACTTCTTCTGATTCACCCTCCAGACTTCACCTTCTCCTTCTCCTTCTTCTGCTTCTTCTGCTTCACCCTCCAGACTTCACCTTCTCCTTCTCCTTCTTCTGCTTCTTCTGCTGCGCCCTCCAGACTTCACCTTCTCCTTCTCCTTCTTCTGCTTCTTCTGCTTCACCCTCCTGACTTCACCTTCTCCTTCTCCTTCTTCTACTTCTTCTGCTTCACCCCCCTGACTTCACCTGCTCCTTCTCCTTCTTCTGCTTCTTCTGATTCACCCTCCTAACTTTACCTTCTCCTTCTCCTTCTTCTGCGTCTTCTGATTCACCCTCCTGACTTCACCTTCTCCTTCTCCTTCTTCTGCTTCTTCTAATTCACCCTCCAGACTTCACCTTCTCCTTGTCCTTCTTCTGCTTCTTCTGATTCACCCTCCAGACTTCACCTTCTCCTTCTCCTTCGTCTACTTCTTCTGATTCACCCTCCAGACTACACCTTCTCCTTCTCCTTCTTCTACTTCTTCTGATTCACCCTCCAGACTTCACCTTCTCCTTCTTCTGTTTCTTCTGATTCACCCTCCAGACTTCACCTTCTCCTTCTCCTTCTTCTACTTCTTCTGATTCACCCTCCAGACTTCATCTTCTCCTTCTCCTTCTTCTGCTTCTTCTGATTCACCCTCCAGACTTCACCTTCTCCTTCTCCTTCTTCTGCTTCTTCTGATTCACCCTCCTGACTTCACCTTCTCCTTCTCCTTCTTCTGCTTCTTCTGATTCACCCTCCAGACTTCACCTTCTCCTTCTCCTTCTTCTGCTTCTTCTGATTGACCCTCCAGACCTCACCTTCTCCTTCTCCTTCTTCTACTTCTTCTGATTCACCCTCCAGACTTCATCTTCTCCTTCTCCTTCTTCTGCTTCTTCTGATTCACCCTCCAGACTTCACCTTCTCCTTCTCCTTCTTCTGCTTCTTCTGCTTCACCCTCCTGACTTCACCTTCTCCTTCTCCTTCTTCTACTTCTTCTGATTCACCCTCCAGACTTCACCTTCTCCTTCTCCTTCTTCTGCTTCTTCTGCTTCACCCTCCAGACTTCACCTACTCCTTCTCCTTCTTCTGCTTCTTCTGCTTCGCCCTCCAGACTTCACCTTCTCCTTCTCCATCTTCTGCTTCTTCTGATTCACCCTCCAGACTTCACCTTCTCCTTCTCCTCCTTCTGATTCTTCTGATTCACCCTCCAGACTTCAACTTCTCCTTCTCCTTCTTCTGCTTCTTCTGATTCACCCTCCTGACTTCACCTTCTCCTTCTCCTTCTTCTACTTCTTCTGATTCACCCTCCTGACTTCACCTTCTCCTTCTCCTTCTTCTACTTCTTCTGCTTCACCCTCCAGACTTCACCTTCTCCTTCTCCTTCTTCTACTTCTTCTGATTCACCCTCCAGACTTCACCTTCTCCTTCTCCTTCTTCTGCTTCTTCTGATTCACCCTCCAGACTTCACCTTCTCCTTCTCCTTATTCTGCTTCTTCTGATTCACCCTCCAGACTTCACCTTCTCCTTCTCCTTCTTCTGCTTCTTCTGATTCACCCTCCAGACTTCACCTTCTCCTTCTCCTTCTTCTGCTTCTTCTGATTCACCCTCCAGACTTCACCTTCTCCTTCTCCTTCTTCTGCTTCTTCTGATTCACCCTCCAGACTTCACCTTCTCCTTCTCCTTCTTCTACTCCTTCTGATTCACCCTCCAGACTTCACCTTCTCCTTCTCCTTCTTCTGCTTCTTCTGATTCACCCTCCAGACTTCACCTTCTCCTTCTCCTTATTCTGCTTCTTCTGATTCACCCTCCAGACTTCACCTTCTCCTTCTCCTTCTTCTGCTTCTTCTGATTCACCCTGCAGACTTCACCTTCTCCTTCTCCTTCTTCTGCTTCTTCTGATTCACCCTCCAGACTTCACCTTCTCCTTCTCCTTCTTCTGCTTCTTCTGATTCACCCTCCAGACTTCACCTTCTCCTTCTCCTTCTTCTACTTCTTCTGATTCACCCTCCAGACTTCACCTTCTCCTTCTCCTTCTTCTGCTTCTTCTGATTCACCCTCCAGACTTCACCTTCTCCTTCTCCTTCTTCTACTTCTTCTGCTTCACCCTCCAGACTACACCTTCTCCTTCTCCTTCTTCTACTTCTTCTGATTCACCCTCCAGATTTCACCTTCTCCTTCTCCTTCCTCTGCTTCTTCTGATTCACCCTCCAGACTTCACCTTCTCCTTCTCCTTATTCTGCTTCTTCTGATTCACCCTCCAGACTTCACCTTCTCCTTCTCCTTCTTCTGCTTCTTCTGATTCACCCTCCAGACTTCACCTTCTCCTTCTCCTTCTTCTGCTTCTTCTGATTCACCCTCCAGACTTCACCTTCTCCTTCTCCTTCTTCTGCTTCTTCTGATTCACCCTCCAGACTTCACCTTCTCCTTCTCCTTCTTCTGCTTCTTCTGATTCACCCTCCAGACTTCACCTTCTCCTTCTCCTTCTTCTGCTTCTTCTGATTCACCCTCCAGACTTCACCTTCTCCTTCTCCTTCTTCTACTTCTTCTGATTCACCCTCCAGACTTCACCTTCTCCTTCTCCTTCTTCTGCTTCTTCTGATTCACCCCCCAGACTTCACCTTCTCCTTCTCCTTCTTCTACTCCTTCTGATTCACCCTCCAGACTTCACCTTCTCCTTCTCCTTCTTCTGCTTCTTCTGATTCACCCTCCAGACTTCACCTTCTCCTTCTCCTTCTTCTGCTTCTTCTGATTCACCCTGCAGACTTCACCTTCTCCTTCTCCTTCTTCTGCTTCTTCTGATTCACCCTCCAGACTTCACCTTCTCCTTCTCCTTCTTCTGCTTCTTCTGATTCACCCTCCAGACTTCACCTTCTCCTTCTCCTTCTTCTACTTCTTCTGATTCACCCTCCAGACTTCACCTTCTCCTTCTCCTTCTTCTGCTTCTTCTGATTCACCCTCCAGACTTCACCTTCTCCTTCTCCTTCTTCTACTTCTTCTGCTTCACCCTCCAGACTACACCGTCTCCTTCTCCTTCTTCTGCTTCTTCTGATTCACCCTCCAGACTTCACCTTCTCCTTCTCCTTCTTCTACTTCTTCTGATTCACCCTCCAGACTTCACCTTCTCCTTCTCCTTCTTCTACTTCTTCTGATTCACCCTCCAGACTTCACCTTCTCCTTCTCCTTCTTCTGCTTCTTCTGTTTCACCCTCCAGACTTCACCTTCTCCTTCTCCTTATTCTGCTTCTTCTGAATCACCCTCCAGACTTCACCTTCTCCTTCTCCTTCTTCTGCTTCTTCTGATTCACCCTCCAGACTTCACCTTCTCCTTCTCCTTCTTCTGCTTCTTCTGATTCACTCTCCAGACTTCACCTTCTCCTTCTCCTTCTTCTACTTCTTCTGATTCACCCTCCAGACTTCACCTTCTACATCTCCTTCTTCTGCTTCTTCTGATTCACCCTCCAGACTTCACCTTCTCCTTCTCCTTCCTCTGCTTCTTCTGATTCACCCTCCAGACTTCACCTTCTCCTTCTCCTTATTCTGCTTCTTCTGATTCACCCTCCAGACTTCACCTTCTCCTTCTCCTTCTTCTGCTTCTTCTGATTCACCCTTAAGACTTCACCTTCTCCTTCTCCTTCTTCTGCTTCTTCTGATTCACCCTCCAGACTTCACCTTCTCCTTCTCCTTCTTCTACTTCTTCTGATTCACCCTCCAGACTTCACCTTCTCCTTCTCCTTCTTCTGCTTCTTCTGATTCACCCTCCTGACTTCACCTTCTCCTTCTCCTTCTTCTACATCTTCTGATTCACCCTCCTGACTTCACCTTCTCCTTCTCCTTCTTCTACTTCTTCTGCTTCACCCTCCAGACTTCACCTTCTCCTTCTCCTTCTTCTACTTCTTCTGATTCACCCTCCAGACTTCACCTTCTCCTTCTCATTCTTCTACTTCTTCTGATTCACCCTCCAGACTTCACCTTCTCCTTCTCCTTCTTCTACTTCTTCTGATTCACCCTCCAGACTTCACCTTCTCCTTCTCCTTCTTCTGCTTCTTCTGTTTCACCCTCCAGACTTCACCTTCTCATTCTCCTTATTCTGCTTCTTCTGAATCACCCTCCAGACTTCACCTTCTCCTTCTCCTTCTTCTGCTTCTTCTGATTCACCCTCCAGACTTCACCTTCTCCTTCTCCTTCTTCTGCTTCTTCTGATTCACCCTCCAGACTTCACCTTCTCCTTCTCCTTCTTCTGCTTCTTCTGATTCACCCTCCAGACTTCACCTTCTCCTTCTCCTTCTTCTACTTCTTCTGATTCACCTTCCAGACTTCACCTTCTCCTTCTCTTTCTTCTGCTTCTTCTGATTCACCCTCCAGACTTCACCTTCTCCTTCTCCTTCTTCTGATTCTTCTGCTTCACCCTCCAGACTTCACCTTCTCCTTCTCCTTCTTCTGCTTCGTCTGCTTCACTCTCCTGACTTCATCTTCTCCTTCACCTTCTTCTACTTCTTCTGATTCACCCTACAGACTTCACCTTCTCCTTCTCCTTCTTCTGCATCTTCTTCTTCACCCTCCAGACTTCACCTTCTCCTTCTCCTTCTTCTGCTTCTTCTGCTGCGCCCTCCAGACTTCACCTTCTCCTTCTCCTTCTTCTGCTTCTTCTGCTTCACCCTCCTGACTTCACCTTCTCCTTCTCCTTCTTCTACTTCTTCTGCTTCACCCCGCTGACTTCACCTGCTCCTTCTCCTTCTTCTGCTTCTTCTGATTCACCCTCCTAACTTTACCTTCTCGTTCTCCTTCTTCTGCTTCTTCTGATTCACCCTCCTGACTTCACCTTCTCCTTCTCCTTCTTCTGCTTCTTCTAATTCACCCTCCAGACTTCACCTTCTCCTTGTCCTTCTTCTGCTTCTTCTGATTCACCCTCCAGACTTCACCTTCTCCTTCTCCTTCTTCTGCTTCTTCTGATTGACCCTCCAGACCTCACCTTCTCCTTCTCCTTCTTCTACTTCTTCTGATTCACCCTCCAGACTTCATCTTCTCCTTCTCCTTCTTCTGCTTCTTCTGATTCACCCTCCAGACTTCACCTTCTCCTTCTCCTTCTTCTGCTTCTTCTGATTCACCCTCCAGACTTCACCTTCTCCTTCTCCTTCTTCTAATTCTTCTGATTCACCCTCCTGACTTCACCTTCTCCTTCTCCTTCTTCTGCTTCTTCTGCTTCACCCTCCAGACTTCACCTTCTCCTGCTCCTTCTTCTGCTTCTTCTGCTTCACCCTCCAGACTTCACCTTCTCCTTCTCCTTCTTCTGCTTCTTCTGCTTCACCCTCCTGACTTCACCTTCTCCTTTTTCTTCTTCTACTTCTTCTGATTCACCCTCCAGACTCCACCTTCTCCTTCTCCTTCTTCTGCTTCTTCTGCTTCACCCTCCAGACTTCACCTTCTCCTTCTCCTTCTTCTGCTTCTTCTGCTTCGCCCTCCAGACTTCACCTTCTCCTTCTCCATCTTCTGCTTCTTCTGCTTCACTCTCCTGACTTCAGCTTCTCCTTCTCCTTCTTCTGCTTCTTCTGATTCACCCTCCAGACTTCACCTTCTCCTTCTCCTTCTTCTGCTTCTTCTGCTTCACCCTCCAGACTTCAGCTTCTCCTTCTCCTTCTTCTGCTTCTTCTGCTGCGCCCTCCAGACTTCACCTTCTCCTTCTCCTTCTTCTGCTTCTTCTGCTTCACCGTCCTGACTTCACCTTCTCCTTCTCCTTCTTCTACTTCTTCTGCTTCACCCCCCTGACTTCACCTGCTCCTTCTCCTTCTTCTGCTTCTTCTGATTCACCCTCCTAACTACACCTTCTCCTTCTCCTTCTTCTGCTTCTTCTGATTCACCCTCCTGACTTCACCTTCTCCTTCTCCTTCTTCTGCTTCTTCTGATTCACCCTCCAGACTTCACCTTCTCCTTCTCCTTCTTCTGCTTCTTCTGATTCACCCTCCAGACTTCACCTTCTCCTTCTCCTTCTTCTGCTTCTTCTGATTCACCCTCCAGACTTCATCTTCTCCTTCTCTTTCTTCTGCTTCTTCTGATTCACCCTCCAGACTTCACCTTCTCCTTCTCCTTCTTCTGCTTCTTCTGATTCACCCTCCAGACTTCACCTTCTCCTTCTCCTTCTTCTACTTCTTCTGATTCACCCTCCAGACTTCACCTTCTCCTTCTCCTTCTTATACTTCTTCAGATTCACCCTCCAGTCTTCACCTTCTCCTTCTCCTTCTTCTGTTTCTTCTGCTTCACCCTCCAGACTTCACCTTCTTCTTCTCTTTCTTCTGCTTCTTCTGATTCACCCTTCAGACTTCACCTTCTCCTTCTCCTTCTTCTGATTCTTCTGATTCACCCTCCAGACTTCACCTTCTCCTTCTCCTTCTTCTGCTTCTTCTGATTCACCCTCCTGACCTCACCTTCTCCTTCTCCTTCTTCTACTTCTTCTGATTCACCCTCCTGACTTCACCTTCTCCTTCTCCTTCTTCTACTTCTTCTGCTTCACCCTCCAGACTTCACCTTCTCCTTCTCCTTCTTCTACTTCTTCTGATTCACCCTCCAGACTTCACCTTCTCCTTCTCCTTCTTCTGCTTCTTCTGATTCACCCTCCAGACTTCACCTTCTCCTTCTCCTTATTCTGCTTCTTCTGATTCACCCTCCAGACTTCACCTTCTCCTTCTCCTTCTTCTGCTTCTTCTGATTCACCCTCCAGACTTCACCTTCTGCTTCTCCTTCTTCTGCTTCTTCTGATTCACCCTCCAGACTTCACCTTCTCCTTCTCCTTCTTCTGCTTCTTCTGATTCACCCCCCAGACTTCACCTTCTCCTTCTCCTTCTTCTACTCCTTCTGATTCACCCTCCAGACTTCACCTTCTCCTTCTCCTTCTTCTGCTTTTTCTGATTCAACCTCCAGACTTCACCTTCTCCTTCTCCTTATTCTGCTTCTTCTGATTCACCCTCCAGACTTCACCTTCTCCTTCTCCTTCTTCTGCTTCTTCTGATTCACCCTGCAGACTTCACCTTCTCCTTCTCCTTCTTCTGCTTCTTCTGATTCACCCTCCAGACTTCACCTTCTCCTTCTCCTTCTTCTGCTTCTTCTGATTCACCCTCCAGACTTCACCTTCTCCTTCTCCTTCTTCTACTTCTTCTGATTCACCCTCCAGACTTCACCTTCTCCTTCTCCTTCTTCTGCTTCTTCTGATTCACCCTCCAGACTTCACCTTCTCCTTCTCCTTCTTCTACTTCTTCTGCTTCACCCTCCAGACTACACCTTCTCCTTCTCCTTCTTCTACTTCTTCTGATTCACCCTCCAGACTTCACCTTCTCCTTCTCCTTCTTCTGCTTCTTCTGATTCACCCTCCAGACTTCACCTTCTCCTTCTCCTTATTCTGCTTCTTCTGATTCACCCTCCAGACTTCACCTTCTCCTTCTCCTTCTTCTCCTTCTTCTGCTGCGCCCTCCAGACTTCACCTTCTCCTTCTCCTTCTTCTGCTTCTTCTGATTCACCCTCCAGACTTCACCTTCTGCTTCTCCTTCTTCTGCTTCTTCTGATTCACCCTCCAGACTTCACCTTCTCCTTCTCCTTCTTCTGCTTCTTCTGATTCACCCCCCAGACTTCACCTTCTCCTTCTCCTTCTTCTACTCCTTCTGATTCACCCTCCAGACTTCACCTTCTCCTTCTCCTTCTTCTGCTTCTTCTGATTCAACCTCCAGACTTCACCTTCTCCTTCTCCTTATTCTGCTTCTTCTGATTCACCCTCCAGACTTCACCTTCTCCTTCTCCTTCTTCTGCTTCTTCTGATTCACCCTGCAGACTTCACCTTCTCCTTCTCCTTCTTCTGCTTCTTCTGATTCACCCTCCAGACTTCACCTTCTCCTTCTCCTTCTTCTGCTTCTTCTGATTCACCCTCCAGACTTCACCTTCTCCTTCTCCTTCTTCTACTTCTTCTGATTCACCCTCCAGACTTCACCTTCTCCTTCTCCTTCTTCTGCTTCTTCTGATTCACCCTCCAGACTTCACCTTCTCCTTCTCCTTCTTCTACTTCTTCTGCTTCACCCTCCAGACTACACCGTCTCCTTCTCCTTCTTCTGCTTCTTCTGATTCACCCTCCAGACTTCACCTTCTCCTTCTCCTTCTTCTACTTCTTCTGATTCACCCTCCAGACTTCACCTTCTCCTTCTCCTTCTTCTACTTCTTCTGATTCACCCTCCAGACTTCACCTTCTCCTTCTCCTTCTTCTGCTTCTTCTGTTTCACCCTCCAGACTTCACCTTCTCCTTCTCCTTATTCTGCTTCTTCTGAATCACCCTCCAGACTTCACCTTCTCCTTCTCCTTCTTCTGCTTCTTCTGATTCACCCTCCAGACTTCACCTTCTCCTTCTCCTTCTTCTGCTTCTTCTGATTCACTCTCCAGACTTCACCTTCTCCTTCTCCTTCTTCTACTTCTTCTGATTCACCCTCCAGACTTCACCTTCTACATCTCCTTCTTCTGCTTCTTCTGATTCACCCTCCAGACTTCACCTTCTCCTTCTCCTTCCTCTGCTTCTTCTGATTCACCCTCCAGACTTCACCTTCTCCTTCTCCTTATTCTGCTTCTTCTGATTCACCCTCCAGACTTCACCTTCTCCTTCTCCTTCTTCTGCTTCTTCTGATTCACCCTTAAGACTTCACCTTCTCCTTCTCCTTCTTCTGCTTCTTCTGATTCACCCTCCAGACTTCACCTTCTCCTTCTCCTTCTTCTACTTCTTCTGATTCACCCTCCAGACTTCACCTTCTCCTTCTCCTTCTTCTGCTTCTTCTGATTCACCCTCCTGACTTCACCTTCTCCTTCTCCTTCTTCTACATCTTCTGATTCACCCTCCTGACTTCACCTTCTCCTTCTCCTTCTTCTACTTCTTCTGCTTCACCCTCCAGACTTCACCTTCTCCTTCTCCTTCTTCTACTTCTTCTGATTCACCCTCCAGACTTCACCTTCTCCTTCTCATTCTTCTACTTCTTCTGATTCACCCTCCAGACTTCACCTTCTCCTTCTCCTTCTTCTACTTCTTCTGATTCACCCTCCAGACTTCACCTTCTCCTTCTCCTTCTTCTGCTTCTTCTGTTTCACCCTCCAGACTTCACCTTCTCATTCTCCTTATTCTGCTTCTTCTGAATCACCCTCCAGACTTCACCTTCTCCTTCTCCTTCTTCTGCTTCTTCTGATTCACCCTCCAGACTTCACCTTCTCCTTCTCCTTCTTCTGCTTCTTCTGATTCACCCTCCAGACTTCACCTTCTCCTTCTCCTTCTTCTGCTTCTTCTGATTCACCCTCCAGACTTCACCTTCTCCTTCTCCTTCTTCTACTTCTTCTGATTCACCTTCCAGACTTCACCTTCTCCTTCTCTTTCTTCTGCTTCTTCTGATTCACCCTCCAGACTTCACCTTCTCCTTCTCCTTCTTCTGATTCTTCTGCTTCACCCTCCAGACTTCACCTTCTCCTTCTCCTTCTTCTGCTTCGTCTGCTTCACTCTCCTGACTTCACCTTCTCCTTCACCTTCTTCTACTTCTTCTGATTCACCCTCCAGACTTCACCTTCTCCTTCTCCTTCTTCTGCATCTTCTTCTTCACCCTCCAGACTTCACCTTCTCCTTCTCCTTCTTCTGCTTCTTCTGCTGCGCCCTCCAGACTTCACCTTCTCCTTCTCCTTCTTCTGCTTCTTCTGCTTCACCCTCCTGACTTCACCTTCTCCTTCTCCTTCTTCTACTTCTTCTGCTTCACCCCGCTGACTTCACCTGCTCCTTCTCCTTCTTCTGCTTCTTCTGATTCACCCTCCTAACTTTACCTTCTCGTTCTCCTTCTTCTGCTTCTTCTGATTCACCCTCCTGACTTCACCTTCTCCTTCTCCTTCTTCTGCTTCTTCTAATTCACCCTCCAGACTTCACCTTCTCCTTGTCCTTCTTCTGCTTCTTCTGATTCACCCTCCAGACTTCACCTTCTCCTTCTCCTTCTTCTGCTTCTTCTGATTGACCCTCCAGACCTCACCTTCTCCTTCTCCTTCTTCTACTTCTTCTGATTCACCCTCCAGACTTCATCTTCTCCTTCTCCTTCTTCTGCTTCTTCTGATGCACCCTCCAGACTTCACCTTCTCCTTCTCCTTCTTCTGCTTCTTCTGATTCACCCTCCAGACTTCACCTTCTCCTTCTCCTTCTTCTAATTCTTCTGATTCACCCTCCTGACTTCACCTTCTCCTTCTCCTTCTTCTGCTTCTTCTGCTTCACCCTCCAGACTTCACCTTCTCCTGCTCCTTCTTCTGCTTCTTCTGCTTCACCCTCCAGACTTCACCTTCTCCTTCTCCTTCTTCTGCTTCTTCTGCTTCACCCTCCTGACTTCACCTTCTCCTTCTCCTTCTTCTACTTCTTCTGATTCACCCTCCAGACTCCACCTTCTCCTTCTCCTTCTTCTGCTTCTTCTGCTTCACCCTCCAGACTTCACCTTCTCCTTCTCCTTCTTCTGCTTCTTCTGCTTCGCCCTCCAGACTTCACCTTCTCCTTCTCCATCTTCTGCTTCTTCTGCTTCACTCTCCTGACTTCAGCTTCTCCTTCTCCTTCTTCTGCTTCTTCTGATTCACCCTCCAGACTTCACCTTCTCCTTCTCCTTCTTCTGCTTCTTCTGCTTCACCCTCCAGACTTCAGCTTCTCCTTCTCCTTCTTCTGCTTCTTCTGCTGCGCCCTCCAGACTTCACCTTCTCCTTCTCCTTCTTCTGCTTCTTCTGCTTCACCGTCCTGACTTCACCTTCTCCTTCTCCTTCTTCTACTTCTTCTGCTTCACCCCCCTGACTTCACCTGCTCCTTCTCCTTCTTCTGCTTCTTCTGATTCACCCTCCTAACTACACCTTCTCCTTCTCCTTCTTCTGCTTCTTCTGATTCACCCTCCTGACTTCACCTTCTCCTTCTCCTTCTTCTGCTTCTTCTGATTCACCCTCCAGACTTCACCTTCTCCTTCTCCTTCTTCTGCTTCTTCTGATTCACCCTCCAGACTTCACCTTCTCCTTCTCCTTCTTCTGCTTCTTCTGATTCACCCTCCAGACTTCATCTTCTCCTTCTCTTTCTTCTGCTTCTTCTGATTCACCCTCCAGACTTCACCTTCTCCTTCTCCTTCTTCTGCTTCTTCTGATTCACCCTCCAGACTTCACCTTCTCCTTCTCCTTCTTCTACTTCTTCTGATTCACCCTCCAGACTTCACCTTCTCCTTCTCCTTCTTATACTTCTTCAGATTCACCCTCCAGTCTTCACCTTCTCCTTCTCCTTCTTCTGTTTCTTCTGCTTCACCCTCCAGACTTCACCTTCTTCTTCTCTTTCTTCTGCTTCTTCTGATTCACCCTTCAGACTTCACCTTCTCCTTCTCCTTCTTCTGATTCTTCTGATTCACCCTCCAGACTTCACCTTCTCCTTCTCCTTCTTCTGCTTCTTCTGATTCACCCTCCTGACCTCACCTTCTCCTTCTCCTTCTTCTACTTCTTCTGATTCACCCTCCTGACTTCACCTTCTCCTTCTCCTTCTTCTACTTCTTCTGCTTCACCCTCCAGACTTCACCTTCTCCTTCTCCTTCTTCTACTTCTTCTGATTCACCCTCCAGACTTCACCTTCTCTTTCTCCTTCTTCTGCTTCTTCTGATTCACCCTCCAGACTTCACCTTCTCCTTCTCCTTATTCTGCTTCTTCTGATTCACCCTCCAGACTTCACCTTCTCCTTCTCCTTCTTCTGCTTCTTCTGATTCACCCTCCAGACTTCACCTTCTGCTTCTCCTTCTTCTGCTTCTTCTGATTCACCCTCCAGACTTCACCTTCTCCTTCTCCTTCTTCTGCTTCTTCTGATTCACCCCCCAGACTTCACCTTCTCCTTCTCCTTCTTCTACTCCTTCTGATTCACCCTCCAGACTTCACCTTCTCCTTCTCCTTCTTCTGCTTCTTCTGATTCAACCTCCAGACTTCACCTTCTCCTTCTCCTTATTCTGCTTCTTCTGATTCACCCTCCAGACTTCACCTTCTCCTTCTCCTTCTTCTGCTTCTTCTGATTCACCCTGCAGACTTCACCTTCTCCTTCTCCTTCTTCTGCTTCTTCTGATTCACCCTCCAGACTTCACCTTCTCCTTCTCCTTCTTCTGCTTCTTCTGATTCACCCTCCAGACTTCACCTTCTCCTTCTCCTTCTTCTACTTCTTCTGATTCACCCTCCAGACTTCACCTTCTCCTTCTCCTTCTTCTGCTTCTTCTGATTCACCCTCCAGACTTCACCTTCTCCTTCTCCTTCTTCTACTTCTTCTGCTTCACCCTCCAGACTACACCTTCTCCTTCTCCTTCTTCTACTTCTTCTGATTCACCCTCCAGACTTCACCTTCTCCTTCTCCTTCTTCTGCTTCTTCTGATTCACCCTCCAGACTTCACCTTCTCCTTCTCCTTATTCTGCTTCTTCTGATTCACCCTCCAGACTTCACCTTCTCCTTCTCCTTCTTCTCCTTCTTCTGCTGCGCCCTCCAGACTTCACCTTCTCCTTCTCCTTCTTCTGCTTCTTCTGATTCACCCTCCAGACTTCACCTTCTGCTTCTCCTTCTTCTGCTTCTTCTGATTCACCCTCCAGACTTCACCTTCTCCTTCTCCTTCTTCTGCTTCTTCTGATTCACCCCCCAGACTTCACCTTCTCCTTCTCCTTCTTCTACTCCTTCTGATTCACCCTCCAGACTTCACCTTCTCCTTCTCCTTCTTCTGCTTCTTCTGATTCAACCTCCAGACTTCACCTTCTCCTTCTCCTTATTCTGCTTCTTCTGATTCACCCTCCAGACTTCACCTTCTCCTTCTCCTTCTTCTGCTTCTTCTGATTCACCCTGCAGACTTCACCTTCTCCTTCTCCTTCTTCTGCTTCTTCTGATTCACCCTCCAGACTTCACCTTCTCCTTCTCCTTCTTCTGCTTCTTCTGATTCACCCTCCAGACTTCACCTTCTCCTTCTCCTTCTTCTACTTCTTCTGATTCACCCTCCAGACTTCACCTTCTCCTTCTCCTTCTTCTGCTTCTTCTGATTCACCCTCCAGACTTCACCTTCTCCTTCTCCTTCTTCTACTTCTTCTGCTTCACCCTCCAGACTACACCGTCTCCTTCTCCTTCTTCTGCTTCTTCTGATTCACCCTCCGGACTTCACCTTCTCCTTCTCCTTCTTCTACTTCTTCTGATTCACCCTCCAGACTTCACCTTCTCCTTCTCCTTCTTCTACTTCTTCTGATTCACCCTCCAGACTTCACCTTCTCCTTCTCCTTCTTCTGCTTCTTCTGTTTCACCCTCCAGACTTCACCTTCTCCTTCTCCTTATTCTGCTTCTTCTGAATCACCCTCCAGACTTCACCTTCTCCTTCTCCTTCTTCTGCTTCTTCTGATTCACCCTCCAGACTTCACCTTCTCCTTCTCCTTCTTCTGCTTCTTCTGATTCACTCTCCAGACTTCACCTTCTCCTTCTCCTTCTTCTACTTCTTCTGATTCACCCTCCAGACTTCACCTTCTACATCTCCTTCTTCTGCTTCTTCTGATTCACCCTCCAGACTTCACCTTCTCCTTCTCCTTCGTCTACTTCTTCTGATTCACCCTCCAGACTTCACCTTCTCCTTCTCCTTCTTCTGCTTCTTCTGATTCACCCTCCAGACTTCACCTTCTCCTTCTCCTTCTTCTACTTCTTCTGATTCACCTTCCAGACTTCACCTTTTCCTTCTCTTTCTTCTGCTTCTTCTGATTCACCCTCCAGACTTCACCTTCTCCTTCTCCTTCTTCTGATTCTTCTGCTTCACCCTCCAGACTTCACCTTCTCCTTCTCCTTCTTCTGCTTCGTCTGCTTCACTCTCCTGACTTCACCTTCTCCTTCACCTTCTTCTACTTCTTCTGATTCACCCTCCAGACTTCACCTTCTCCTTCTCCTTCTTCTGCTTCTTCTTCTTCACCCTCCAGACTTCACCTTCTCCTTCTCCTTCTTCTGCTTCTTCTGCTGCGCCCTCCAGACTTCACCTTCTCCTTCTCCTTCTTCTGCTTCTTCTGCTTCACCCTCCTGACTTCACCTTCTCCTTCTCCTTCTTCTACTTCTTCTGCTTCACCCCGCTGACTTCACCTGCTCCTTCTCCTTCTTCTGCTTCTTCTGATTCACCCTCCTAACTTTACCTTCTCCTTCTCCTTCTTCTGCTTCTTCTGATTCACCCTCCTGACTTCACCTTCTCCTTCTCCTTCTTCTGCTTCTTCTAATTCACCCTCCAGACTTCACCTTCTCCTTGTCCTTCTTCTGCTTCTTCTGATTCACCCTCCAGACTTCACCTTCTCCTTCTCCTTCTTCTGCTTCTTCTGATTGACCCTCCAGACCTCACCTTCTCCTTCTCCTTCTTCTACTTCTTCTGATTCACCCTCCAGACTTCATCTTCTCCTTCTCCTTCTTCTGCTTCTTCTGATTCACCCTCCAGACTTCACCTTCTCCTTCTCCTTCTTCTGCTTCTTCTGATTCACCCTCCAGACTTCACCTTCTCCTTCTCCTTCTTCTAATTCTTCTGATTCACCCTCCTGACTTCACCTTCTCCTTCTCCTTCTTCTGCTTCTTCTGCTTCACCCTCCAGACTTCACCTTCTCCTGCTCCTTCTTCTGCTTCTTCTGCTTCACCCTCCAGACTTCACCTTCTCCTTCTCCTTCTTCTACTTCTTCTGATTCACCCTCCAGACTCCACCTTCTCCTTCTCCTTCTTCTGCTTCTTCTGCTTCACCCTCCAGACTTCACCTTCTCCTTCTCCTTCTTCTGCTTCTTCTGCTTCGCCCTCCAGACTTCACCTTCTCCTTCTCCATCTTCTGCTTTCTTCTGCTTCACTCTCCTGACTTCAGCTTCTCCTTCTCCTTCTTCTGCTTCTTCTGATTCACCCTCCAGACTTCACCTTCTCCTTCTCCTTCTTCTGCTTCTTCTGCTTCACCCTCCAGACTTCAGCTTCTCCTTCTCCTTCTTCTGCTTCTTCTGCTGCGCCCTCCAGACTTCACCTTCTCCTTCTCCTTCTTCTGCTTCTTCTGCTTCACCGTCCTGACTTCACCTTCTCCTTCTCCTTCTTCTACTTCTTCTGCTTCACCCCCCTGACTTCACCTGCTCCTTCTCCTTCTTCTGCTCCTTCTGATTCACCCTCCTAACTACACCTTCTCCTTCTCCTTCTTCTGCTTCTTCTGATTCACCCTCCTGACTTCACCTTCTCCTTCTCCTTCTTCTGCTTCTTCTGATTCACCCTCCAGACTTCACCTTCTCCTTCTCCTTCTTCTGCTTCTTCTGATTCACCCTCCAGACTTCACCTTCTCCTTCTCCTTCTTCTGCTTCTTCTGATTCACCCTCCAGACTTCATCTTCTCCTTCTCTTTCTTCTGCTTCTTCTGATTCACCCTCCAGACTTCACCTTCTCCTTCTCCTTCTTCTGCTTCTTCTGATTCACCCTCCAGACTTCACCTTCTCCTTCTCCTTCTTCTACTTCTTCTGATTCACCCTCCAGACTTCACCTTCTCCTTCTCCTTCTTATACTTCTTCAGATTCACCCTCCAGTCTTCACCTTCTCCTTCTCCTTCTTCTGTTTCTTCTGCTTCACCCTCCAGACTTCACCTTCTTCTTCTCTTTCTTCTGCTTCTTCTGATTCACCCTTCAGACTTCACCTTCTCCTTCTCCTTCTTCTGATTCTTCTGATTCACCCTCCAGACTTCACCTTCTCCTTCTCCTTCTTCTGCTTCTTCTGATTCACCCTCCTGACCTCACCTTCTCCTTCTCCTTCTTCTACTTCTTCTGATTCACCCTCCTGACTTCACCTTCTCCTTCTCCTTCTTCTACTTCTTCTGCTTCACCCTCCAGACTTCACCTTCTCCTTCTCCTTCTTCTACTTCTTCTGATTCACCCTCCAGACTTCACCTTCTCCTTCTCCTTCTTCTGCTTCTTCTGATTCACCCTCCAGACTTCACCTTCTCCTTCTCCTTATTCTGCTTCTTCTGATTCACCCTCCAGACTTCACCTTCTCCTTCTCCTTCTTCTGCTTCTTCTGATTCACCCTCCAGACTTCACCTTCTGCTTCTCCTTCTTCTGCTTCTTCTGATTCACCCTCCAGACTTCACCTTCTCCTTCTCCTTCTTCTGCTTCTTCTGATTCACCCCCCAGACTTCACCTTCTCCTTCTCCTTCTTCTACTCCTTCTGATTCACCCTCCAGACTTCACCTTCTCCTTCTCCTTCTTCTGCTTCTTCTGATTCAACCTCCAGACTTCACCTTCTCCTTCTCCTTATTCTGCTTCTTCTGATTCACCCTCCAGACTTCACCTTCTCCTTCTCCTTCTTCTGCTTCTTCTGATTCACCCTGCAGACTTCACCTTCTCCTTCTCCTTCTTCTGCTTCTTCTGATTCACCCTCCAGACTTCACCTTCTCCTTCTCCTTCTTCTGCTTCTTCTGATTCACCCTCCAGACTTCACCTTCTCCTTCTCCTTCTTCTAATTCTTCTGATTCACCCTCCTGACTTCACCTTCTCCTTCTCCTTCTTCTGCTTCTTCTGCTTCACCCTCCAGACTTCACCTTCTCCTGCTCCTTCTTCTGCTTCTTCTGCTTCACCCTCCAGACTTCACCTTCTCCTTCTCCTTCTTCTGCTTCTTCTGCTTCACCCTCCTGACTTCACCTTCTCCTTCTCCTTCTTCTACTTCTTCTGATTCACCCTCCAGACTCCACCTTCTCCTTCTCCTTCTTCTGCTTCTTCTGCTTCACCCTCCAGACTTCACCTTCTCCTTCTCCTTCTTCTGCTTCTTCTGCTTCGCCCTCCAGACTTCACCTTCTCCTTCTCCATCTTCTGCTTCTTCTGCTTCACTCTCCTGACTTCAGCTTCTCCTTCTCCTTCTTCTGCTTCTTCTGATTCACCCTCCAGACTTCACCTTCTCCTTCTCCTTCTTCTGCTTCTTCTGCTTCACCCTCCAGACTTCAGCTTCTCCTTCTCCTCTTCTGCTTCTTCTGCTGCGCCCTCCAGACTTCACCTTCTCCTTCTCCTTCTTCTGCTTCTTCTGCTTCACCGTCCTGACTTCACCTTCTCCTTCTCCTTCTTCTACTTCTTCTGCTTCACCCCCCTGACTTCACCTGCTCCTTCTCCTTCTTCTGCTTCTTCTGATTCACCCTCCTAACTACACCTTCTCCTTCTCCTTCTTCTGCTTCTTCTGATTCACCCTCCTGACTTCACCTTCTCCTTCTCCTTCTTCTGCTTCTTCTGATTCACCCTCCAGACTTCACCTTCTCCTTCTCCTTCTTCTGCTTCTTCTGATTCACGCTCCAGACTTCACCTTCTCCTTCTCCTTCTTCTGCTTCTTCTGATTCACCCTCCAGACTTCATCTTCTCCTTCTCTTTCTTCTGCTTCTTCTGATTCACCCTCCAGACTTCACCTTCTCCTTCTCCTTCTTCTGCTTCTTCTGATTCACCCTCCAGACTTCACCTTCTCCTTCTCCTTCTTCTACTTCTTCTGATTCACCCTCCAGACTTCAACTTCTCCTTCTCCTTCTTATACTTCTTCAGATTCACCCTCCAGCCTTCACCTTCTCCTTCTCCTTCTTCTGTTTCTTCTGCTTCACCCTCCAGACTTCACCTTCTTCTTCTCTTTCTTCTGCTTCTTCTGATTCACCCTTCAGACTTCACCTTCTCCTTCTCCTTCTTCTGATTCTTCTGATTCACCCTCAAGACTTCACCTTCTCCTTCTCCTTCTTCTGCTTCTTCTGATTCACCCTCCTGACTTCACCTTCTCCTTCTCCTTCTTCTACTTCTTCTGATTCACCCTCCTGACTTCACCTTCTCCTTCTCCTTCTTCTACTTCTTCTGCTTCACCCTCCAGACTTCACCTTCTCCTTCTCCTTCTTCTACTTCTTCTGATTCACCCTCCAGACTTCACCTTCTCCTTCTCCTTCTTCTGCTTCTTCTGATTCACCCTCCAGACTTCACCTTCTCCTTCTCCTTATTCTGCTTCTTCTGATTCACCCTCCAGACTTCACCTTCTCCTTCTCCTTCTTCTGCTTCTTCTGATTCACCCTCCAGACTTCACCTTCTCCTTCTCCTTCTTCTGCTTCTTCTGATTCACCCTCCAGACTTCACCTTCTCCTTCTCCTTCTTCTGCTTCTTCTGATTCACCCCCCAGACTTCACCTTCTCCTTCTCCTTCTTCTACTCCTTCTGATTCACCCTCCAGACTTCACCTTCTCCTTCTCCTTCTTCTGCTTCTTCTGATTCACCCTCCAGACTTCACCTTCTCCTTCTCCTTATTCTGCTTCTTCTGATTCACCCTCCAGACTTCACCTTCTCCTTCTCCTTCTTCTGCTTCTTCTGATTCACCCTGCAGACTTCACCTTCTCCTTCTCCTTCTTCTGCTTCTTCTGATTCACCCTCCAGACTTCACCTTCTCCTTCTCCTTCTTCTGCTTCTTCTGATTCACCCTCCAGACTTCACCTTCTCCTTCTCCTTCTTCTACTTCTTCTGATTCACCCTCCAGACTTCACCTTCTCCTTCTCCTTCTTCTGCTTCTTCTGATTCACCCTCCAGACTTCACCTTCTCCTTCTCCTTCTTCTACTTCTTCTGCTTCACCCTCCAGACTACACCTTCTCCTTCTCCTTCTTCTACTTCTTCTGATTCACCCTCCAGACTTCACCTTCTCCTTCTCCTTCTTCTGCTTCTTCTGATTCACCCTCCAGACTTCACCTTCTCCTTCTCCTTATTCTGCTTCTTCTGATTCACCCTCCAGACATCACCTTCTCCTTCTCCTTCTTCTGCTTCTTCTGATTCACCCTCCAGACTTCACCTTCTCCTTCTCCTTCTTCTGCTTCTTCTGATTCACGCTCCAGACTTCACCTTCTCCTTCTCCTTCTTCTACTTCTTCTGATTCACCCTCCAGACTTCACCTTCTCCTTCTCCTTCTTCTGCTTCTTCTGATTCACCCTCCTGACTTCACCTTCTCCTTCTCCTTCTTCTACATCTTCTGATTCCCCCTCCTGACTTCACCTTCTCCTTCTCCTTCTTCTACTTCTTCTGCTTCACCCTCCAGACTTCACCTTCTCCTTCTCCTTCTTCTACTTCTTCTGATTCACCCTCCAGACTTCACCTTCTCCTTCTCCTTCTTCTACTTCTTCTGATTCACCCTCCAGACTTCACCTTCTCCTTCTCCTTCTTCTACTTCTTCTGATTCACCCTCCAGACTTCACCTTCTCCTTCTCCTTCTTCTGCTTCTTCTGCTTCACCCTCCAGACTTCACCTTCTCCTTTTCCTTATTCTGCTTCTTCTGAATCACCCTCCAGACTTCACCTTCTCCTTCTCCTTCTTCTGCTTCATCTGATTCACCCTCCAGACTTCACCTTCTCCTTCTCCTTCTTCTACTTCTTCTGATTCACCCTCCAGACTTCACCTTCTCCATCTCCTTCTTCTGCTTCTTCTGATTCACCCTCCAGACTTCACCTTCTCCTTCTCCTTCGTCTACTTCTTCTGATTCACCCTCCAGACTTCACCTTCTCCTTCTCCTTCTTCTGCTTCTTCTGATTCACCCTCCAGACTTCACCTTCTCCTTCTCCTTCTTCTACTTCTTCTGATTCACCCTCCAGACTTCACCTTCTCCTTCTCTTTCTTCTGCTTCTTCTGATTCACCCTCCAGACTTCACCTTCTCCTTCTCCTTCTTCTGATTCTTCTGATTCACCCTCCAGACTTCACCTTCTCCTTCTCCTTCTTCTGCTTCTTCTGATTCACCCTCCTGACTTCACCTTCTCCTTCTCCTTCTTCTACTTCTTCTGATTCACCCTCCTGACTTCACCTTCTCCTTCTCCTTCTTCTACTTCTTCTGCTTCACCCTCCAGACTTCACCTTCTCCTTCTCCTTCTTCTACTTCTTCTGATTCAACCTCCAGACTTCACCTTCTCCTTCTCCTTCTTCTGCTTCTTCTGATTCACCCTCCAGACTTCACCTTCTCCTTCTCCTTATTCTGCTTCTTCTGATTCACCCTCCAGACTTCACCTTCTCCTTCTCCTTCTTCTGCTTCTTCTGATTCACCCTCCAGACTTCACCTTCTCCTTCTCCTTCTTCTGCTTCTTCTGATTCACCCTCCAGACTTCACCTTCTCCTTCTCCTTCTTCTGCTTCTTCTGATTCACCCTCCAGACTTCACCTTCTCCTTCTCCTTCTTCTACTCCTTCTGATTCACCCTCCAGACTTCACCTTCTCCTTCTCCTTCTTCTGCTTCTTCTGATTCACCCTCCAGACTTCACCTTCTCCTTCTCCTTATTCTGCTTCTTCTGATTCACCCTCCAGACTTCACCTTGTCCTTCTCCTTCTTCTGCTTCTTCTGATTCACCCTGCAGACTTCACCTTCTCCTTCTCCTTCTTCTGCTTCTTCTGATTCACCCTCCAGACTTCACCTTCTCCTTCTCCTTCTTCTGCTTCTTCTGATTCACCCTCCAGACTTCACCTTCTCCTTCTCCTTCTTCTACTTCTTCTGATTCACCCTCCAGACTTCACCTTCTCCTTCTCCTTCTTCTGCTTCTTCTGATTCACCCTCCAGACTTCACCTTCTCCTTCTCCTTCTTCTACTTCTTCTGCTTCACCCTCCAGACTACACCTTCTCCTTCTCCTTCTTCTACTTCTTCTGATTCACCCTCCAGACTTCACCTTCTCCTTCTGCTTCCTCTGCTTCTTCCTGATTCACCCTCCAGACTTCACCTTCTCCTTCTCCTTATTCTGCTTCTTCTGATTCACCCTCCAGACTTCACCTCTCCTTCTCCTTCTTCTGCTTCTTCTGATTCACCCTTAAGACTTCACCTTCTCCTTCTCCTTCTTCTGCTTCTTCTGATTCACCCTCCAGACTTCACCTTCACCTTCTCCTTCTTCTACTTCTTCTGATTCACCCTCCAGACTTCACCTTCTCCTTCTCCTTCTTCTGCTTCTTCTGATTCACCCTCCTGACTTCACCTTCTCCTTCTCCTTCTTCTACATCTTCTGATTCACCCTCCTGACTTCACCTTCTCCTTCTCCTTCTTCTACTTCTTCTGCTTCACCCTCCAGACTTCACCTTCTCCTTCTCCTTCTTCTACTTCTTCTGATTCACCCTCCCAGACTTCACCTTCTCCTTCTCATTCTTCTACTTCTTCTGATTCACCCTCCAGACTTCACCTTCTCCTTCTCCTTCTTCTACTTCTTCTGATTCACCCTCCAGACTTCACCTTCTCCTTCTCCTTCTTCTGCTTCTTCTGTTTCACCCTCCAGACTTCACCTTCTCATTCTCCTTATTCTGCTTCTTCTGAATCACCTCCAGACTTCACCTTCTCCTTCTCCTTCTTCTGCTTCTTCTGATTCACCCTCCAGACTTCACCTTCTCCTTCTCCTTCTTCTGCTTCTTCTGATTCACCTCCAGACTTCACCTTCTCCTTCTCCTTCTTCTGCTTCTTCTGATTCACCCTCCAGACTTCACCTTCTCCTTCTCCTTCTTCTACTTCTTCTGATTCACCTTCCAGACTTCACCTTCTCCTTCTCTTTCTTCTGCTTCTTCTGATTCACCCTCCAGACTTCACCTTCTCCTTCTCCTTCTTCTGATTCTTCTGCTTCACCCTCCAGACTTCACCTTCTCCTTCTCCTTCTTCTGCTTCGTCTGCTTCACTCTCCTGACTTCACCTTCTCCTTCACCTTCTTCTACTTCTTCTGATTCACCCTCCAGACTTCACCTTCTCCTTCTCCTTCTTCTGCATCTTCTTCTTCACCCTCCAGACTTCACCTTCTCCTTCTCCTTCTTCTGCTTCTTCTGCTGCGCCCTCCAGACTTCACCTTCTCCTTCTCCTTCTTCTGCTTCTTCTGCTTCACCCTCCTGACTTCACCTTCTCCTTCTCCTTCTTCTACTTCTTCTGCTTCACCCCGCTGACTTCACCTGCTCCTTCTCCTTCTTCTGCTTCTTCTGATTCACCCTCCTAACTTTACCTTCTCGTTCTCCTTCTTCTGCTTCTTCTGATTCACCCTCCTGACTTCACCTTCTCCTTCTCCTTCTTCTGCTTCTTCTAATTCACCCTCCAGACTTCACCTTCTCCTTGTCCTTCTTCTGCTTCTTCTGATTCACCCTCCAGACTTCACCTTCTCCTTCTCCTTCTTCTGCTTCTTCTGATTGACCCTCCAGACCTCACCTTCTCCTTCTCCTTCTTCTACTTCTTCTGATTCACCCTCCAGACTTCATCTTCTCCTTCTCCTTCTTCTGCTTCTTCTGATTCACCCTCCAGACTTCACCTTCTCCTTCTCCTTCTTCTGCTTCTTCTGATTCACCCTCCAGACTTCACCTTCTCCTTCTCCTTCTTCTAATTCTTCTGATTCACCCTCCTGACTTCACCTTCTCCTTCTCCTTCTTCTGCTTCTTCTGCTTCACCCTCCAGACTTCACCTTCTCCTGCTCCTTCTTCTGCTTCTTCTGCTTCACCCTCCAGACTTCACCTTCTCCTTCTCCTTCTTCTGCTTCTTCTGCTTCACCCTCCTGACTTCACCTTCTCCTTCTCCTTCTTCTACTTCTTCTGATTCACCCTCCAGACTCCACCTTCTCCTTCTCCTTCTTCTGCTTCTTCTGCTTCACCCTCCAGACTTCACCTTCTCCTTCTCCTTCTTCTGCTTCTTCTGCTTCGCCCTCCAGACTTCACCTTCTCCTTCTCCATCTTCTGCTTCTTCTGCTTCACTCTCCTGACTTCAGCTTCTCCTTCTCCTTCTTCTGCTTCTTCTGATTCACCCTCCAGACTTCACCTTCTCCTTCTCCTTCTTCTGCTTCTTCTGCTTCACCCTCCAGACTTCAGCTTCTCCTTCTCCTTCTTCTGCTTCTTCTGCTGCGCCCTCCAGACTTCACCTTCTCTTCTCCTTCTTCTGCTTCTTCTGCTTCACCGTCCTGACTTCACCTTCTCCTTCTCCTTCTTCTACTTCTTCTGCTTCACCCCCCTGACTTCACCTGCTCCCTTCTCCTTCTTCTGCTTCTTCTGATTCACCCTCCTAACTACACCTTCTCTTCTCCTTCTTCTGCTTTCTTCTGATTCACCCTCCTGACTTCACCTTCTCCTTCTCCTTCTTCTGCTTCTTCTGATTCACCCTCCAGACTTCACCTTCTCCTTCCTCCTTCTTCTGCTTCTTCTGATTTCACCCTCCAGACTTCACCTTCTCCTTCTCCTTCTTCTGCTTCTTCTGATTCACCCTCCAGACTTCATCTTCTCCTTCTCTTTCTTCTGCTTCTTCTGATTCACCCTCCAGACTTCACCTTCTCCTTCTCCTTCTTCTGCTTCTTCTGATTCACCCTCCAGACTTCACCTTCTCCTTCTCCTTCTTCTACTTCTTCTGATTCACCCTCCAGACTTCACCTTCTCCTTCTCCTTCTTATACTTCTTCAGATTCACCCTCCAGTCTTCACCTTCTCCTTCTCCTTCTTCTGTTTCTTCTGCTTCACCCTCCAGACTTCACCTTCTTCTTCTCTTTCTTCTGCTTCTTCTGATTCACCCTTCAGACTTCACCTTCTCCTTCTCCTTCTTCTGATTCTTCTGATTCACCCTCCAGACTTCACCTTCTCCTTCTCCTTCTTCTGCTTCTTCTGATTCACCCTCCTGACCTCACCTTCTCCTTCTCCTTCTTCTACTTCTTCTGATTCACCCTCCTGACTTCACCTTCTCCTTCTCCTTCTTCTACTTCTTCTGCTTCACCCTCCAGACTTCACCTTCTCCTTCTCCTTCTTCTACTTCTTCTGATTCACCCTCCAGACTTCACCTTCTCCTTCTCCTTCTTCTGCTTCTTCTGATTCACCCTCCAGACTTCACCTTCTCCTTCTCCTTATTCTGCTTCTTCTGATTCACCCTCCAGACTTCACCTTCTCCTTCTCCTTCTTCTGCTTCTTCTGATTCACCCTCCAGACTTCACCTTCTGCTTCTCCTTCTTCTGCTTCTTCTGATTCACCTCCAGACTTCACCCTTCTCCTTCTCCTTCTTCTGCTTCTTCTGATTCACCCCCAGACTTCACCTTCTCCTTCTCCTTCTTCTACTCCTTCTGATTCACCCTCCAGACTTCACCTTCTCCTTCTCCTTCTTCTGCTTCTTCTGATTCAACCTCCAGACTTCACCTTCTCCTTCTCCTTATTCTGCTTCTTCTGATTCACCCTCCAGACTTCACCTTCTCCTTCTCCTTCTTCTGCTTCTTCTGATTCACCCTGCAGACTTCACCTTCTCCTTCTCCTTCTTCTGCTTCTTCTGATTCACCCTCCAGACTTCACCTTCTCCTTCTCCTTCTTCTGCTTCTTCTGATTCACCCTCCAGACTTCACCTTCTCCTTCTCCTTCTTCTACTTCTTCTGATTCACCCTCCAGACTTCAACCTTCTCCTTCTCCTTCTTCTGCTCTTCTTCTGATTCACCCTCCAGACTTCACCTTCTCCTTCTCCTTCTTCTACTTCTTCTGCTTCACCCTCCAGACTACACCTTCTCCTTCTCCTTCTTCTACTTCTTCTGATTCACCCTCCAGACATCACCTTCTCCTTCTCCTTCTTCTGCTTCTTCTGATTCACCCTCCAGACTTCACCTTCTCCTTCTCCTTATTCTGCTTCTTCTGATTCACCCTCCAGACTTCACCTTCTCCTTCTCCTTCTTCTCCTTCTTCTGCTGCGCCCTCCAGACTTCACCTTCTCCTTCTCCTTCTTCTACTTCTTCTGCTTCACCCTCCAGACATCACCTGCTCCTTCTCCTTCTTCTACTTCTTCTGATTCACCCTCCAGACTTCACCTTCTCCTTCTCCTTCTTCTGCTTCTTCTGATTCACCCTCCAGACTTCACCTTCTCCTTCTCCTTCTTCTACTTCTTCTGCTTCACCCTCCAGACTACACCTTCTCCTTCTCCTTCTTCTACTTCTTCTGATTCACCCTCCAGACTTCACCTTCTCCTTCTCCTTCTTCTGCTTCTTCTGATTCACCCTCCAGACTTCACCTTCTCCTTCTCCTTATTCTGCTTCTTCTGATTCACCCTCCAGACTTCACCTTCTCCTTCTCCTTCTTCTCCTTCTTCTGCTGCGCCCTCCAGACTTCACCTTCTCCTTCTCCTTCTTCTGCTTCTTCTGATTCACCCTCCAGACTTCACCTTCTGCTTCTCCTTCTTCTGCTTCTTCTGATTCACCCTCCAGACTTCACCTTCTCCTTCTCCTTCTTCTGCTTCTTCTGATTCACCCCCCAGACTTCACCTTCTCCTTCTCCTTCTTCTACTCCTTCTGATTCACCCTCCAGACTTCACCTTCTCCTTCTCCTTCTTCTGCTTCTTCTGATTCAACCTCCAGACTTCACCTTCTCCTTCTCCTTATTCTGCTTCTTCTGATTCACCCTCCAGACTTCACCTTCTCCTTCTCCTTCTTCTGCTTCTTCTGATTCACCCTGCAGACTTCACCTTCTCCTTCTCCTTCTTCTGCTTCTTCTGATTCACCCTCCAGACTTCACCTTCTCCTTCTCCTTCTTCTGCTTCTTCTGATTCACCCTCCAGACTTCACCTTCTCCTTCTCCTTCTTCTACTTCTTCTGATTCACCCTCCAGACTTCACCTTCTCCTTCTCCTTCTTCTGCTTCTTCTGATTCACCCTCCAGACTTCACCTTCTCCTTCTCCTTCTTCTACTTCTTCTGCTTCACCCTCCAGACTACACCGTCTCCTTCTCCTTCTTCTGCTTCTTCTGATTCACCCTCCAGACTTCACCTTCTCCTTCTCCTTCTTCTACTTCTTCTGATTCACCCTCCAGACTTCACCTTCTCCTTCTCCTTCTTCTACTTCTTCTGATTCACCCTCCAGACTTCACCTTCTCCTTCTCCTTCTTCTGCTTCTTCTGTTTCACCCTCCAGACTTCACCTTCTCCTTCTCCTTATTCTGCTTCTTCTGAATCACCCTCCAGACTTCACCTTCTCCTTCTCCTTCTTCTGCTTCTTCTGATTCACCCTCCAGACTTCACCTTCTCCTTCTCCTTCTTCTGCTTCTTCTGATTCACTCTCCAGACTTCACCTTCTCCTTCTCCTTCTTCTACTTCTTCTGATTCACCCTCCAGACTTCACCTTCTACATCTCCTTCTTCTGCTTCTTCTGATTCACCCTCCAGACTTCACCTTCTCCTTCTCCTTCGTCTACTTCTTCTGATTCACCCTCCAGACTTCACCTTCTCCTTCTCCTTCTTCTGCTTCTTCTGATTCACCCTCCAGACTTTCACCTTCTCCTTCTCCTTCTTCTACTTCTTCTGATTCACCTTCCAGACTTCACCTTTTCCTTCTCTTTCTTCTGCTTCTTCTGATTCACCCTCCAGACTTCACCTTCTCCTTCTCCTTCTTCTGATTTCTCTGCTTCACCCTCCAGACTTCACCTTCTCCTTCTCCTTCTTCTGCTTCGTCTGCTTCACTCTCCTGACTTCACCTTCTCCTTCACCTTCTTCTACTTCTTCTGATTCACCCTCCAGACTTCACCTTCTCCTTCTCCTTCTTCTGCTTCTTCTTCTTCACCCTCCAGACTTCACCTTCTCCTTCTCCTTCTTCTGCTTCTTCTGCTGCGCCCTCCAGACTTCACCTTCTCCTTCTCCTTCTTCTGCTTCTTCTGCTTCACCCTCCTGACTTCACCTTCTCCTTCTCCTTCTTCTACTTCTTCTGCTTCACCCCGCTGACTTCACCTGCTCCTTCTCCTTCTTCTGCTTCTTCTGATTCACCCTCCTAACTTTACCTTCTCCTTCTCCTTCTTCTGCTTCTTCTGATTCACCCTCCTGACTTCACCTTCTCCTTCTCCTTCTTCTGCTTCTTCTAATTCACCCTCCAGACTTCACCTTCTCCTTGTCCTTCTTCTGCTTCTTCTGATTCACCCTCCAGACTTCACCTTCTCCTTCTCCTTCTTCTGCTTCTTCTGATTGACCCTCCAGACCTCACCTTCTCCTTCTCCTTCTTCTACTTCTTCTGATTCACCCTCCAGACTTCATCTTCTCCTTCTCCTTCTTCTGCTTCTTCTGATTCACCCTCCAGACTTCACCTTCTCCTTCTCCTTCTTCTGCTTCTTCTGATTCACCCTCCAGACTTCACCTTCTCCTTCTCCTTCTTCTAATTCTTCTGATTCACCCTCCTGACTTCACCTTCTCCTTCTCCTTCTTCTGCTTCTTCTGCTTCACCCTCCAGACTTCACCTTCTCCTGCTCCTTCTTCTGCTTCTTCTGCTTCACCCTCCAGACTTCACCTTCTCCTTCTCCTTCTTCTACTTCTTCTGATTCACCCCTCCAGACTCCACCTTCTCTTCTCCTTCTTCTGCTTCTTCTGCTTCACCCTCCAGACTTCACCTTCGCCTTCTCCTTCTTCTGCTTCTTCTGCTTCGCCCTCCAGACTTCACCTTCTCCTTCTCCATCTTCTGCTTCTTCTGCTTCACTCTCCTGACTTCAGCTTCTCCTTCTCCTTCTTCTGCTTCTTCTGATTCACCCTCCAGACTTCACCTTCTCCTTCTCCTTCTTCTGCTTCTTCTGCTTCACCCTCCAGACTTCAGCTTCTCCTTCTCCTTCTTCTGCTTCTTCTGCTGCGCCCTCCAGACTTCACCTTCTCCTTCTCCTTCTTCTGCTTCTTCTGCTTCACCGTCCTGACTTCACCTTCTCCTTCTCCTTCTTCTACTTCTTCTGCTTCACCCCCCTGACTTCACCTGCTCCTTCTCCTTCTTCTGCTCCTTCTGATTCACCCTCCTAACTACACCTTCTCCTTCTCCTTCTTCTGCTTCTTCTGATTCACCCTCCTGACTTCACCTTCTCCTTCTCCTTCTTCTGCTTCTTCTGATTCACCCTCCAGACTTCACCTTCTCCTTCTCCTTCTTCTGCTTCTTCTGATTCACCCTCCAGACTTCACTTCTCCTTCTCCTTCTTCTGCTTCTTCTGATTCACCCTCCAGACTTCATCTTCTCCCTTCTCTTTCTTCTGCTTCTTCTGATTCACCCTCCAGACTTCACCTTCTCCTTCTCCTTCTTCTGCTTCTTCTGATTCACCCTCCAGACTTCACCTTCTCCTTCTCCTTCTTCTACTTCTTCTGATTCACCCTCCAGACTTCACCTTCTCCTTCTCCTTCTTATACTTCTTCAGATTCACCCTCCAGTCTTCACCTTCTCCTTCTCCTTCTTCTGTTTCTTCTGCTTCACCCTCCAGGACTTCACCTTCTTCTTCTCTTTCTTCTGCTTCTTCTGATTCACCCTTCAGACTTCACCTTCTCCTTCTCCTTCTTCTGATTCTTCTGATTCACCCTCCAGACTTCACCTTCTCCTTCTCCTTCTTCTGCTTCTTCTGATTCACCCTCCTGACCTCACCTTCTCCTTCTCCTTCTTCTACTTCTTCTGATTCACCCTCCTGACTTCACCTTCTCCTTCTCCTTCTTCTACTTCTTCTGCTTCACCCTCCAGACTTCACCTTCTCCTTCTCCTTCTTCTACTTCTTCTGATTCACCCTCCAGACTTCACCTTCTCCTTCTCCTTCTTCTGCTTCTTCTGATTCACCCTCCAGACTTCACCTTCTCCTTCTCCTTATTCTGCTTCTTCTGATTCACCCTCCAGACTTCACCTTCTCCTTCTCCTTCTTCTGCTTCTTCTGATTCACCCTCCAGACTTCACCTTCTGCTTCTCCTTCTTCTGCTTCTTCTGATTCACCCTCCAGACTTCACCTTCTCCTTCTCCTTCTTCTGCTTCTTCTGATTCACCCCCCAGACTTCACCTTCTCCTTCTCCTTCTTCTACTCCTTCTGATTCACCCTCCAGACTTCACCTTCTCCTTCTCCTTCTTCTGCTTCTTCTGATTCAACCTCCAGACTTCACCTTCTCCTTCTCCTTATTCTGCTTCTTCTGATTCACCCTCCAGACTTCACCTTCTCCTTCTCCTTCTTCTGCTTCTTCTGATTCACCCTGCAGACTTCACCTTCTCCTTCTCCTTCTTCTGCTTCTTCTGATTCACCCTCCAGACTTCACCTTCTCCTTCTCCTTCTTCTGCTTCTTCTGATTCACCCTCCAGACTTCACCTTCTCCTTCTCCTTCTTCTAATTCTTCTGATTCACCCTCCTGACTTCACCTTCTCCTTCTCCTTCTTCTGCTTCTTCTGCTTCACCCTCCAGACTTCACCTTCTCCTGCTCCTTCTTCTGCTTCTTCTGCTTCACCCTCCAGACTTCACCTTCTCCTTCTCCTTCTTCTGCTTCTTCTGCTTCACCCTCCTGACTTCACCTTCTCCTTCTCCTTCTTCTACTTCTTCTGATTCACCCCTCCAGACTCCACCTTCTCCTTCTCCTTCTTCTGCTTCTTCTGCTTCACCCTCCAGACTTCACCTTCTCCTTCTCCTTCTTCTGCTTCTTCTGCTTCGCCCTCCAGACTTCACCTTCTCCTTCTCCATCTTCTGCTTCTTCTGCTTCACTCTCCTGACTTCAGCTTCTCCTTCTCCTTCTTCTGCTTCTTCTGATTCACCCTCCAGACTTCACCTTCTCCTTCTCCTTCTTCTGCTTCTTCTGCTTCACCCTCCAGACTTCAGCTTCTCCTTCTCCTCTTCTGCTTCTTCTGCTGCGCCCTCCAGACTTCACCTTCTCCTTCTCCTTCTTCTGCTTCTTCTGCTTCACCGTCCTGACTTCACCTTCTCCTTCTCCTTCTTCTACTTCTTCTGCTTCACCCCCCTGACTTCACCTGCTCCTTCTCCTTCTTCTGCTTCTTCTGATTCACCCTCCTAACTACACCTTCTCCTTCTCCTTCTTCTGCTTCTTCTGATTCACCCTCCTGACTTCACCTTCTCCTTCTCCTTCTTCTGCTTCTTCTGATTCACCCTCCAGACTTCACCTTCTCCTTCTCCTTCTTCTGCTTCTTCTGATTCACGCTCCAGACTTCACCTTCTCCTTCTCCTTCTTCTGCTTCTTCTGATTCACCCTCCAGACTTCATCTTCTCCTTCTCTTTCTTCTGCTTCTTCTGATTCACCCTCCAGACTTCACCTTCTCCTTCTCCTTCTTCTGCTTCTTCTGATTCACCCTCCAGACTTCACCTTCTCCTTCTCCTTCTTCTACTTCTTCTGATTCACCCTCCAGACTTCAACTTCTCCTTCTCCTTCTTATACTTCTTCAGATTCACCCTCCAGCCTTCACCTTCTCCTTCTCCTTCTTCTGTTTCTTCTGCTTCACCCTCCAGACTTCACCTTCTTCTTCTCTTTCTTCTGCTTCTTCTGATTCACCCTTCAGACTTCACCTTCTCCTTCTCCTTCTTCTGATTCTTCTGATTCACCCTCAAGACTTCACCTTCTCCTTCTCCTTCTTCTGCTTCTTCTGATTCACCCTCCTGACTTCACCTTCTCCTTCTCCTTCTTCTACTTCTTCTGATTCACCCTCCTGACTTCACCTTCTCCTTCTCCTTCTTCTACTTCTTCTGCTTCACCCCTCCAGACTTCACCTTCTCCTTCTCCTTCTTCTACTTCTTCTGATTCACCCTCCAGACTTCACCTTCTCCTTCTCCTTCTTCTGCTTCTTCTGATTCACCCTCCAGACTTCACCTCTCCTTCTCCTTATTCTGCTTCTTCTGATTCACCCTCCAGACTTCACCTTCTCCTTCTCCTTCTTCTGCTTCTTCTGATTCACCCTCCAGACTTCACCTTCTCCTTCTCCTTCTTCTGCTTCTTCTTGTATTCACCCTCCAGACTTCACCTTCTCCTTCTCCTTCTTCTGCTTCTTCTGATTCACCCCCCAGACTTCACCTTCTCCTTCTCCTTCTTCTACTCCTTCTGATTCACCCTCCAGACTTCACCTTCTCCTTCTCCTTCTTCTGCTTCTTCTGATTCACCCTCCAGACTTCACCTTCTCCTTCTCCTTATTCTGCTTCTTCTGATTCACCCTCCAGACTTCACCTTCTCCTTCTCCTTCTTCTGCTTCTTCTGATTCACCCTGCAGACTTCACCTTCTCCTTCTCCTTCTTCTGCTTCTTCTGATTCACCCTCCAGACTTCACCTTCTCCTTCTCCTTCTTCTGCTTCTTCTGATTCACCCTCCAGACTTCACCTTCTCCTTCTCCTTCTTCTACTTCTTCTGATTCACCCTCCAGACTTCACCTTCTCCTTCTCCTTCTTCTGCTTCTTCTGATTCACCCTCCAGACTTCACCTTCTCCTTCTCCTTCTTCTACTTCTTCTGCTTCAGCCCTCCAGACTACACCTTCTCCTTCTCCTTCTTCTACTTCTTCTGATTCACCCTCCAGACTTCACCTTCTCCTTCTCCTTCTTCTGCTTCTTCTGATTCACCCTCCAGACTTCACCTTCTCCTTCTCCTTATTCTGCTTCTTCTGATTCACCCTCCAGACATCACCTTCTCCTTCTCCTTCTTCTGCTTCTTCTGATTCACCCTCCAGACTTCACCTTCTCCTTCTCCTTCTTCTGCTTCTTCTGATTCAC